>NW_006800098.1:493063-643397 GCF_000485575.1 Poecilia formosa
GTGTGTGTGTGTGTGTGTGTCTGGGTTCCCATCATCAAAAACGTTGCTAATAATTTAATTGAGGGAAATGGTGAAACATTTCTGACACAACTCAGCTACAAGTAAAATAATATATTTACAAATATATTTTATATCTTCTGTTGGTCATTTTACCATTTTAGATGTTGAATTCAGATAATTCAGGCCAAAAAGTCTATAAAAGTGAGTGGTTGACATTTATTGCAACCTGTTGGATCTGAACTCTAAAACTTTAATCTGTGAACTCATATCTTCATATTTTCTTTAATCTAACAAGTGAACACAGAAACAAAGCGAAAGAAAAATCCCCCTCATATCTGCTGCTGTGAACAAATGTATGACTTGTTAATCCACGAACAGGCAGTGCCCATGTAAAGATGCACATCTGACATTGAAATTCTGGGAATTACAAACATTTGCTAAATGTTTGCTGTGTCAGCCACGTGTAAAGCTGGTAATACTGCCATAAGGCAAACATAAATGTGTAAATATGTACACCAAAACCAATTCACACACACACACACAAAGCTTTGCTGCCCAGACGGGCAAATGTGGGCTATATGTTTTTCTGCTACAGAGAGAGAGTAAAATGCTTCTTAAATTTGAGTCTTTGATCATCTGTTATTACTAGCGCTTTTTAGTCAAAGCTTGGTATAGAAAGAAAAGGGTGCACAGCAGATGAAGAGAGAGAAAGATGGAGAGTGTTAGCAGGCTTCAAGGTAACATTTAGGTGGCCTAATTAGGACAGATCCGTTGTCACCGGTGCTTTACTCTGATTGATGAATGATTCCTTCTTTGTTAGAGAGATGGAGGGAGACACACAGGGGACAGGGAGTCAAAGTGTGGGAGGAAGTGAAGAGACCTGTGTGTAAAGATAGTAGGAATGAGAGGGAGAGGCAAAGAGGTAGAGAATGAGCAGTTAGATGTGTAGACGTGTTGATGAATTAAACATGAACTCCTTCATTAGTGCCAGACCAAAAAGACACACCTAATACAGACAAGGTGCGCGTTGATACACTTGCACAAAAATACACACATGGTTGCCGTTTCATGTTTTTCTTTTAACTTGTCAAAAAATGTTCTCAAAGGGATTTCAGTGGGAATACTGCCCATCCCAAGGGACATGTCTATGCACAACTTCATGCACAGCTCCATGAAAAAGGGGAACTTGACAGAACTGTAGCATTAATTCCCGCCTTTTAAGATACATCCTGTGTCAATGCAACAAGATCATCACCTGTTGCTTCTTTATTGGAGAATCAAACAGATGAACGCTGTTAGAATACATTTTCATGCAGTAAATATCAATAATTTGTTCGAGAAGTGTTTAAAAAAACAAAAAAACACACAAAAAAACACCGTTTCAATTTTGACCATCTGCCACTTTTTCTCAGGTGACCACCAGATTGTTCAGCTCTATCTCAAGTCCAAGGAGACCGGTCTGGCTTTTGCAAATGCCAGTTTTGTTTTCTACAACTGCAGCGTGCACAAGTCGTAAGTCAACCTCTACTGCTGTTTTTTCAATCACAGTCTGCTGCAGCGTTTTATTACTTTTTTTTCATGTACCTATTTAGGAGCTCCAGAATGAAAACATTGCTCTAGAGGGATTTCAGAACGTAGCATTTCGAGCCAGCCTTTTTCTCTCTCTTTTGACATTTAAAGTTTAGACTCACCTGCAGGCCTATTGTTATAGTTCCACACCCCTTATATCATGAAATAGCTATCTTGTTTTTTTCTTTTCTTTTTTTTTTTAAATACATAATTACAGTTCTGCACAGACATTTACATTTTTGACTTTTGACTATGTATTTGAACATTTTTGGATGGTATAGTACAGTTACAATGTGAACATTTTTCAAAGATTAGAATTTGGTACTTACCTGAATTTATGGTGGGTGTATTTCTAAGATGTTCATAAATATTCTTACAGGTTAAATGTTGGTTTTAGGGAAACCAAACATTTTGGGATGGATTAGTTCACATTTTGACTTCTACCAAGAAAGAAAACAGAACAGTCTCAACCATATTGAAATTATGTAGCTCATGTTTAAAAGTTGAATATTCAATCCCAAATGAAGTAATTATCAATAACTACTAATCTTGCAAAATTTCAGCTAGCATTTTCCACAGTAATTATAGTTATGACCTCTGTGTGGATAATAGAAAGTCTAAAATATGACAAAAAGTCCAATAAAAATATATTTTTATAAGCACGGAATTTGTGTATTGCATAATTATTCTGCTTTCCCAAATAAAGCTGTCAAATGCCCTTTGAAAATTCAGAAATGACCATGTTCCTCATGACTGCATGCCATCTTCGAAGCTTCTAAGCTTTTTCTCTGTTTTCCAACATCCCTTGGTAATTGAAAATATCTTTCCTTTTTTAGGTGTCTGTCTTGTGTCAGCAGTCCCTACAAGTGTCATTGGTGTAAATTTAGGCATGACTGTACCCATGACCCTCGCACTTGTTCCTTCCAGGAGGGCCGAGTCAAGAATCCCGAGGTCAGTTGATCTGAAACTGGAATAGTTTTAAGAAAATGTGTTTGCTTCTCATATATTCTTCAGCTATTTGACATTAGAGAATGCACAAGCTTCTCTGATTCAAGTATTTCTTCTCATTTTGAAATGGAAGACAGTCAGTAATTGTGATGAGGGCAATATTGCTTCTTCTTAATTGTTTAATTTGCTATAGGGTTAAGCCCCCACCAGCAGGCCCTCACATGAAAATGATTTCCCAGATCAATAACTAGATAGACCCTGACATCTTTTGTTCTGTAAAGTTGAGATCATGACCTGCTCTCAAGTTTGTAGGGGTAATAAAAATGTTTTAAAACTGAAATTACCAACAAATGTTATGCCACTCAAGAATGGGTCAGTGTGCACAAGAATACATACTGTAGACCAGGGAAGCAAGAGGATAAGTAAATTAGGGCTGGGGTTGAAAACACTGTCTGTTTTTGAGCTGTTGGAACCATATTTTATTCATGTATATTTACCATCCTTAAAATGCGTTTTTGTGTGGGTCGTAAATTGACTTCGGTGAAACAAAATGAACGGAAATGTTTTTACATGCGAGAAATATCTTCATTCTTAGATTTCATGTGCAAAAAGTGTCGTGTTAAAAGGCTTTGCAACACCTCTCAGTCGTAGTACCTCCATCTGGCAAGAGTCTCTTGGCATATCTTGCTTTTGACTGCTCTTCAAAGGGCACTGGAAGCTAATAAAACTGAGTCGTTTCACATGCCCATCCCTATTCCCTGCAACAGCTTACTCTTTGTGAATTATCAATAATATTGGCAGGCAGTTCTATTCCCGCCGAAGCAGAGCCGGCTGTAATTAGGCAGCTCTGCTGCAGAGGACGAGCCGCGCGCTTGGAAGGGGCACGCTAAGCGACTGACCTCCAACCCAGCCACTCCCCATCACATGGGCACATGTGGAGATTTCACTCAGTTACTGCTGTAGCCTTCATGAAAAGATGGGAGGTCAGGGAAGGTTGAGATATATGCCCGAGATTTGAGACTGTGGGTTCAGGATGCAGTTATTTGCAATTCCACTCTGCGCTTTTGTTTCTGTGGCAGCGTTAGCCTGCCTGTACTTTGCCAATTCGCTGTGGCTTTCAGGGGAGGGATGTACAGGGACTTAGTGGCCTGTTAATCTTAGCCTGAGGTGAGGTATGATGAAGATCACTAGTGCTCATGTCTGGGTTGGCAGACGGCGTACGATGGGCAGAGACAAGCTCAGCCAGATTGCTTCTTTTGATGAGCAGTCTGCTCTCAATTGTGTTATTCCACCCATTTTCCTTCCCCTTGAGCATTTCAACCTGCACTCTATTTTCTTTTTCCTCCGTGTGGTTTATCTTTTTGAACTGTCTGCTTAGTTTCGCCATGCAAAATTCTTTGCAGGTTTACATTTCTAATTAGCTTACGCACTGGTGGTCAGTATTGACTCAGGTTAATAACGTGCGGATCCTCTCATATTGTGTGCTGGCTAAAAGAAAAGAATAAATAAAGAGGGATTTAAAAAGCAGGTGTCATGCGGGCTTAATGATTTTTAATTTGCTTTTAATTAACCCTTTAATTCCAAGGTGATGTATTTACTGACAGATTTTACATGCTGTTTAGACATGATGCTTCCGACACATGCATAAAAAGCTTAGAAACACACACCCACAAAAGGCAACGCGTCAACTTTGCAATAAAATGAGGTCGCCTCTTTCTGCTGACAGATTTTTTTTTTTTTTTGTCAACTATTACAATTAAGGGATTTGAGGCAGTGATCTCAATAATCCCTTAACTCTATGTTAATAAGTGAGGCCAGCAGAATCTCCCCACTGCTTGAGCTCGATGTTAGTATGCAGGGCAGGGTGGAGTTTAAGCCAGGCCTGGGCGTTTCATCCATGCCAGCAACGATATGGGCACAGGGATCAGACGTTGGCCTGTTTGCCCTCCGTACATCTCAAGGACGTAGAGATTCTGGCTTTCTAACAAAGACTGTTCATGACGCTGAACTGGAATACACTAATGAAGGAGCCAGCGGTTCCCCTCTGTTTATATGCATTGCCATATGAATCGATGGTTCTCGTTCATCCACTGTACAGAGCGTGTTTGCCGTCTTCCTCAAACTGTAGTCCATATCCATAATACGAGCACAATGTATCACCATAAGAAAGTGATGAAACTGGGTACACTTCCCATTCTCTTTGTCTGATGAAAACCACAGGAGGATATTTCCCTTTCTTCTTTTCCTGTCTACAACACAGCATGTTCATATCCTGAGCTGCTGCCAAGTCTTTCCCTAATATATTCGGCTGGTAGGGAGATAGAAAACACAAAAATATTAATGTCACTGAATTCATTTCGCTATCTCTCAGCCTCGTACCGCACTTTTCATCTCCCTGCATTATTCACTTCCTGACTGTGCGGCGGTGATCAATGTCACGAAGTTTATTTACCAGCAACTTATTGATCAAGTGATCAGGATAATTTTATTAAAGAAGCTAAATGCCAACTGTAATAGCTGTTAGCTGCCAATATTGGATGGGAATGGTGCAGAGAACTGCCTCATTTCAATTCATAGGGAAATCAATGTTATCCTCTGAGCTGAGGGTTGAGGAGTTCGAAGGCAATATGCAAGAAGGAAGCAGTAGTAAAAGAAAGGAAATTTGGAGTTGTTTAGGTAATGAAACTGAAGGATCAACATTCAAGTTTCTGTACTGGCAATCAGTGAATTTAGAATTGATTTTAAGATTATTTTTGGGGAATTTTATAACAGTTTTAAAGTTATTACTGCTTCAACCTATTAATAAGATTTGCCTTTATGCTGCAGACCCTTAATGCCTCGTTTTCA
The DNA here is from genome assembly GCF_000485575.1 of Poecilia formosa. NCBI lineage: Eukaryota > Metazoa > Chordata > Actinopteri > Cyprinodontiformes > Poeciliidae > Poecilia > Poecilia formosa. Next base: position 498,428 of record NW_006800098.1, read on the forward strand.
ATAAGTGTTACAGCACTGGTCGGTGTGGTTTGGTGCACTATTGGTACCAATCCATTCCTGGGCCAGTTCAGTTGTAGGTCCATAGAGCAAGGCTTCAATACTGTTAGGGTGGAGCTACTAGGATCACACAACAAAGTCTGTTGACTGGGGGACAGAAAATTGTTACTGCTTGCGACAAGCACAAAAAAATATTAGTGTCATGTTCGTCGTCGTACCAACATGACACAACATTGAGTGTGCGGGTTTATCTTTTTTTTTTTATCCCCGCCTGCCCAGTCAGAGTAAAGCTGGGGGTGGAATTACTCTCCTGAATTCCCGGGACCAAATGATAGTGTACCAAACCACACCGAACCAAACTATACCGCTCAGCTGAAAAGAAACATTAGACCTCTGAAATCCTGTGACTAGCGGAGAAAATTTATGCTGAAACTCTGTGGCAGCAAGAGTAAACAGAGTAAACAGCTGTTTACTCTGACTTTCATTTGAACTCCTAATAATAATAATAATCATAATTCTACAACTTTTAACATGTTTTGCACTTATTTCTATTTAATAGCCACAAATGTGAGCAAAAAAAGTAAACAATCCTGAAAATGATGATTAATTTGGAAGAAAATGATTTTTAAATGTTAAAGATTTGTGCTTCCACTGAACACTTAAGTTAATTCTTCAGCTGTTGTTGCACTGTTGTTATCTCAACTTTTATTTTGATAGATAAATTGCTTTTTCACAACCAAGCCAAACAATACAAGAAGATTTTTCTAAATGTTTGTTTTCCATTAGGAGAAAATAACACAACTGGAATGTTATTTAAGGTTAAAAGTGAAGTAATGGCAATAAGGAGGAGCAGCTGCAGGCAGGGGGAGTTAGCAAAGAGAAAGGAGGCGAGTGTTTTTGCCTTAGGCTACGTTATAGATGTATGATAAATCAGAAACTGGGAAGCTTTAGGTTACCACAGGGTGTTGGTGCGCACATACATGTCTGAAAACTTAAGATTCTTTTCATCTTCACACCTTACGCTGCGCTGCTGTAATTATGGGCCTTTCTCTCTTTTTTTTTGCCATCGCCCACCCTCCCTCTCCCTTTAGCTTCAAACTATGCCAAGGGCTTTTACATTTGCAGCTCCCATTCTGCTTCCTACTCGCTGTCACTTTCCACATCTCCACCCTTCACACCTCCCACCAGTCTCTAATTATCTGATCTAAGTAGGTCCCCAAGAAGAAAAGGAGTCGGGGAAGAGTAGAGCGAATCACGAGATTGGTCACTGAGAAGGGATGAACCTTAGGTGAACTGCACTGGCTGTTTTTTTTCATATATATATATATGTGTCTATATATTTATACACACACACACAGTGGTGTGAAAAACTGTTTGGCCCCTTCCGGATTTCTCTTTTTTCACGTTTCTCACACTTAATAGATTCCGAACATGGAAAATGACAATGGATCAGGGGAAAAGAGAGCGATAATATGAGAGCAAAAGACAAAACAAAAGGCAACTTTGATTTTCAGTCGCTTCTATGCTGAACTTATGTTGCGTCCTGCTATTTACAGGTACTTTTCTCTTCTTCAGGTAAAGTCCTTGATTACATCTCCCGTCACTAATATTTACAGCTTCAAACCCACTGACGGCTTCACACAAATGCACATTCACAGGACACAGTTTCAGTCTATTTTTTTTTTTTTTTTCAAATCTGGTTCTCTGGTCTTTCTTCAGCAAGATGAAAGTATAAAGAGGTTGAAAGGAAATGAGGATGAGAGGTTTTGTCACCATGTAGCGGACATCTTTTCCCTCACTAGTGTGAAAGGCCATTCAGATAAATAGTTGTGTTTAATTAAATGGATTGAAAGATGAAACTATATACTTCCCAACATTTTCTGTCAGTTCTCCACATTCTCCTAAATAATCCATTAAACAGGTTGTCAAAACTTTTCACAAAGAAAAAAAAACAAACAAAAAAAATCTTGGATGAAAACTCTTTACGGTGTCTCACTTTAAAATTTGAAGTACAGAATGTAAAGCATGTCATTGCCACATGAGAGGTGTTTTCTTTCTTTTTTTTAGTTTTATTTTTCAACTCAATTCTGTAAAACTCACCAAAGATGAGTTAATTTAAAATAAAGTAGGCATCAATTACATTGCAAACGATCCTCCAGGGTTGGAAAAATGTATTTGAGTTAATTTTGAAGTTTGCAGCTTAGAGGTAATTAAAAAGATGAAAGATTAAATATTACATAAAACTAACCATTTAAAAAATGATATCCATAAACTGTAAAGTATATGGACTTGGCATTTGGTCATGATGCTTTTGCATGAGTAACAGCGTCAATGTGGCGTAAACTGAAGGCAGTCGATCTGTGGGTCTTCTGATTGAAAGCCTTGTTTGCTGTGATAATAGACTTGTGCCTGTTTGTATCATCGGGTCTGACGTCTTTCACCTTCCTCTTGACAATACTCCGTACAATAGGTTGTCAGTGATAAGTCCAGTCTGATACAAATCTGGACATTAATCTATAAGATTTTAATTGTTTTTTATTGAGATGTACAATATTCTTGCCATATAGCGGTGGGATATGAAGTATATTTATGTTAAGTGCTGTCGTCTAAGTAGGCGTCTGAGTAAACCACTGACTCTTTGGGTGTTTGCACTTAAGCATGTGGGGAATAATAATAAAACCGTGCACATTACATCAGCTAAACGTCTACATAAATCTCAACAACACGGAGCGACATCATAATTTCGAGCCAACTAGGAAGATATACGATCTTTGTTTGTCTAAACCCTTAAAAGTGAATACTGAAAATGCCTGAATGTACATAAAATAACATCTATTGCAGTCCAAGCAATTATTTGCATTATGTACGAGTTATATTGGAGTGATATTGGTGTATTAAGCTAGCAATATAGCTAAATTTACAAGTTTAAGTTTACAATTGATTGAAAAAATCAATCGTACATTAATCTAACAGCTTAAATTGTTTTATTTATTCTGTTGCAATTGGATCATCTACTGTTTTTATTTCAAATTGCATATTTTACTAAAATGCTTAGATATCATATGTGAAACAAAGTTTGTTATATGTTTGAAACCAAGTTATTATAACTTGGTCCTACACACATTTATCTTGGCATGTGTGTGTGAAATTCAGTCCCATCATCCCTTCACGGCGCTATCGCCGTAGATCTGTGTCGTATAGATTCCACTCAGGCGCCCCCGTCGAGTCATACTCCAGTGCTTTCCGTGTTTTCATTTCCACAAACCAGATCAGATTTATTGTCCCCATTGTTCATGTCTATTAACTGGAAAAAGATGTGATTAAGAATGGATTGCATCTCTCTTTGCTCTCCCGCTCATTTTCATTCTCCAAATATGACCCTTCGTTCTTAGGAAAATGAGATTTGGAAGAGCAAACACACAGTCACCGCCACCTTCCTCTCCTCCACCGCTGAACTCGCCCCCCCCCTCTGTGTGTCATTTATCTATAATGACTTTGTGAATGGTGTCATGGAACGTTCGGCTCTCTCACCACGTGATTGAGTCACTCACTAGTCAGTCACTCACTCAGCCTACCCAAATCAAGTGGCTTTTAATGAACTTCAAACAAGTGTTATCGCACAGTTCAACGTGTGCTCTGCTTCAACCCCGTCTCCCTCCCGCTCCCCCCTCCCCGGCTCCATCCGTTAGGGGGCTTCTCTTATCTGCTCCCTTTCTTTTCACCCTCTTTGCACTTCTCTCTTAGACATACTAAAGCTTTCCCTGTCGCATGCGCTTAATGGTGTTCCTGCCGCTTTCAGTTTGGGTCTTTTTGTTGTTCCTCTCTCTGCTGGCCTGTTTTCCCTTCTCCTCCCTGTGTTCAGGGAACCGTTCTGTATTTATTATGCTTACCTGTCTTTGCCACCCCCCCCTTCCGTTTTACCTTACATTTATTCTTGTCAGATTTTTCTGCTGTCCTAATGCTTTTTGTTTTACTTGTTGACTTGTCACTTTGTCCTATCCTTTAACATCCCTTTCATATTTTTTTCCTGTTTTTGATCTCTCCCTCTCTCTTTGCCTTTTTGTTAGCCTACTTAGACAGGAGGCAAGCTTACTTTGGAGACATCTGTGAAATCTTTTGTTTCTTGAAAATACAAGAAAAAACTTCAGTATGCATGCATCTTGGATATCTAGCAAATTAGTATCAAAGTTCTAACTTAAGTGTCTGCTTCAATGTATAACTGATGCTTCCATCCTTAGGATAGTATCAGTAGAGTAGAGAGCAGACTTGTCCTTCATTTTCTGAATGTGAACAGGTCTGCCATTTAATTAGGATATTAACGACGCATGCTTCATCACGAAAACCAAGAAACACACAAAACAGGTCAGGGATCAAATGTGGAGAAGTTTAAAGCAGAGCACAATTTCTGAATAATAATCAAAGCTTTGAGCATCTCGGAGCGCCGTTAAGTCCGTTATCTGAAAATAGACAACACAACTGCAAACATATGCAGTGTAGAAAGTGGAGATACATTTTTCTCATGTAACAAGCTGCCATCCTTACACAGAAATATCTTTCAGTGAGGTTCCTTACTGTCTACTTTTAGTACAATATTCTAGAACACACGATTTAATATTACTCATACGTTCTAAACAATAACCCAACATTTCTGTTTGTTTCAGGGCTGTCCACAGTTGCTGCCTGCAGACAGGATACTGGTCCCAGTCAATGTGGTAAAGCCCATCACCCTGCGGGCCAAGAACCTACCCCAGCCACAGTCTGGGCAGAGAGGGTACGAGTGCCTCCTCACCATCCAGGGAAATGAGCACAGAGTCCCTGCCCTGCGCTTTAACAGCTCCTCAGTGCAGTGTCAAAACACATCGGTAAGAATTAGCAACAGCAACGGCTCACATTCGCTCACCTAACCAGTCTCGATAAAGACTCCCCGTGTTTGCCATCAAAATTTGTACTCCTTTCACTGATATTTCCACTGTTAAAAGGTGAGTTAAGTTCTTCCGGTATAAAGGGATTATATGAGATACGTCTCCCCTTTATTGAGGCTTCATCCTTTCAGTGAATAATGCATTGACAGCAAGCATAAAAGGCTTTATGCTTGTCTCGCTGCTAATCGTCTGTTGATACAATAACATTCCATCTTCCTGTCTATCTTCATCACTCTGCGTGTTCGTGTGTGTTAATGTGTGCGTGTCAAGATGTCGGTGGGATTGGGTGTGTAATCACAGTACAGGGCAAACATTGTAGTTTGATTGAGCTGTGAAGGAGGGAAACTGTAATTTAGCAGAAAATTATGATTCTAGCACCAACCTTTCTCATGCTGCTGGTGTTACAGAACCAAATGAAAAATAATCTAATCGTTGAACACTCTCTGGTGTGTGTGTGTGTGTGTGTGTGTGTGTGTGTGTTCGCTGAGTATAAAGCCACCTGTTGTTGCTGATGTATTTTTGGGATGAAAAAGGAAATCGGGCACTAACGGCATTTGAACACAGAAATAATGCACAGCATAAACATTTCCCTCTCTCTCTGCAATGCCACTCATTCCTTCTCTGGTTGCCATGGTTATAGTATTTCTACGATGGGATGGAGATGAGCAGTCTTCCTGTGGAGCTGACCGTCATCTGGAACGGAGATTTCAGCATCGATAACCCCGCCCACAACAAAGGTGAGCGTTCAGACGTATGCAGGCGTCGGTGTGCTCATGTGCAGCGACACATGCGAACACATCTGCTCACCAACTTATTCACTTTACACTTAGTCCGACGTGGTGTCCTCACAAACTTGCATCAAGATATATACACTGGGTCTGCTGCCTCCCAATTGTTGCCCTTGCAGCCTGTCTCCATAGCAACAGGTGGTGGTGTGCTGAGGTGAAGCATCTATTTCCTGATGTTTTTGCCATGAAGAGTGGTTAACTTTAACACATCCTCCTTTTTTTTTTTTTTTTTTTCGCTTTGTCTATCTTTTTCCCATATGGCTGCATTGCAAATTACTATTCCAACTCTCTGGGTTACACTTTATATGTTTCTCTGCAATATTACTCTTTCTCTCTTTTTTTTTATTTCCGTAGGACTTTTGTGATTAAATTTTCTGTGTCCTTAATGCCTTCCTCTTTAGTTTTGCCAAACTCCTCCTATCGCTGTAGACTTATTAATGGAAAACACAAAAAAATTAGCTTAAAAGTGGAGTATTAAAACTTGCTTTTAATCCAGACATGTTATACTACGGCCTGCACAACATTGGGAAAGACAGATGAATTGGCAGCTTTCCAGCAGATATCCAAGCTGCAGAAGACATTGCTAATGCAGATGGCTATTCACTGAGCAAAGTACCCAAGCATGTTAATAGAAGGTTAAGTGGAAGGAAAAAGCATTAAGAAGTCCAGTAAACATAGCCACGGAAATTTGCAACACTTCATGCTTACGAGCTCATTAGTTGTTGGTTTTATTTTGCAGTGTGACATGCTGCCTTCACACATTGTCAAAAGTACCAGTGCCAGCTTACATAATCACTGTGCCCCTGTGCTTGTTTGGCCAGGAAACTTGTTTGACTTATACACCATTGAGAGTATTTGGGGGTTTTATTCAGAAGAAGATGAGAGACACCAGGGTTGACAAGCTGAAGGGCTTTTATTAAAACCAACCTGGGTTTGCTTAATAACTCAGAGCCGGAGGCTGATTATCTTCATTGATGCTACATTTATAAGCATGAGTAGTGCAATAACAGCCTGAACCAAATAGTGAGTGCATGGGCATGCTTTTATTTTTTATTTTTTTGTAAAAGGATGTTTTGTATGAAATATTTCTCAGGAACTGAATTTGGTGGTTTTCATTACCTGTAAGCTATAATCGTCAAAATTTCGAGGGTGAAACTCTAGGAAAATAACGCTTTGTGTATAATGACTCTGCCAAATGTATTGACTTGGCTTTCTGAATGTAATAACTGAAATAATTTTGTACTGTCATTTATTTAAATTCACCTGTACTTTAAAAATGATCAGTCTCTACAAACAGCTCTAATTTATTTCCCCTTCCTGTATTTGCAGGACATAAACAACACACTGTGCGCTATCTTGACTTTTTTTTGTATCTGACTTACTGAAATGAAGATTTGCTGCTGATTTATTTTATTTTTTTTATATGTGCCTTTGAGCTGCACTTGTTCAATTTTAGCCGCTGTAAATTCACTACTGCAAAGTTTATGCTGTACCAGGAAAACATCAGTATGAGGCGGGTTCTAGTTCTCCGAATGTCAACCCCTTGTTTTCTCCAATGGCAGTGGAGTTAGACTCATGAAATTTATTGTTAAAATGTGGATTATGTGCCAAAGTGACACCGTGTGCTGCAAGGCAAACTTTGTAGGGTGTTTGTGGTTGTGTTTACATGTGTCTGTGTAAAAAAAAAAAAAAAACACATCCGCAAAAATATATCCTTGAGCGTGAGTGCAGAATCAAAGAGGCAACAAAAGTTACAAAGGAGACGCTTGAAATGGAGAACGCTTCTTAAACCGCCTCCTACCTTTGTTTGCCTGCGGAGGAAGCATCTCTCGGGGCATTTTTTGATGGGCACTTCACACACGCATCTAATGGCAATTAAAAGAGAAAATGGCTGGTCTGTTGCCATGGAGATGATATGTTAAATGCGTGGTGGGTGACGAGAGGCAGGAGACGGCATTGTAGGAAGCCCGGCGAGGCAAGGCAGGAGGGAATGCGAGTGCGTGGAGATGATGATGGCAGGAATAATGAGATATTTGTAAGAGTTCAGGTCGTGTACAGCGGTCTGGTTTTTTTTTTTTTTTTTTTTTAAGTGATTTCTCCAGAATAACTTGATCTCCCTTCCCTCCCACATTTTCTTTGTCCGCCTTTTATTTCTTACTGCGCAGTTCATCTTTATAAGTGTGATGCTCAGCGTGGAAGCTGCGGTTTATGTCTGAAAGCAGACCCACTGTTTGGGTGCGTTTGGTGCAAAGGAGAGAACCGCTGCACCCTCAAGCAACACTGCCTCCTCCCAGAGAACCAGCTGCTCGAGCCCAACGGGATCAACAGCAAATGCACCAACCCCAAAATCACACAGGTGAGACGAAAACGCCAGGAGAAACATGCACGCTACGCAAAACCATACCCAAAAAGTAGTAAAGTGTGATTAAAGTGGTGAGTGGTGGTCAGAATTCATATTATGAAGCATTTGGGAGCACAGCACATTTCATTTCAAAGCATCCAGCTTCTTATCCACTGTACAGAAAACTCTTTAAAGTCATTCAACATGTGGCAGTGTCCACGTTTTTGTTAACCAGCTCAAACGTTTACTGTAAAACTAACAAAAACGGTTGGCGATGTAGCTTGCCTGCGAATCATGTCTGTTTCTGAGATTTGCTTCATAACACACAAAATCCCTAAAAACAGTTTGCTTTTGTTTTTTCCTTTTTACGCAACAGTTCAATTCACACACTGAATTGAAGGAATTGGACTTCAGTTTCACATGCTCACAATGCTCACATGCTCGCAAATAATGTTAACCTAGAAAACTAAAAAGAAAACAAACAAAACACATGAACTCTTTCAAAAAGAGGGGGAAAAAAATGCTTTACACCCTTTGCGCCTCGTAAAGCAGTAAAGCCAGTCTGCCTCAGTCCATCACTGGGGCTCTGCAGTGTTTGCTTTCACTCAAAGCAGTGGATTTATTGAAGGAGATGGGACTGTATGTCTTTTTGCATCCCTGAGGCTGCAGTCAGGACATTTTGCAGCCTTCTCATCTCCCCCATAAAAGCTGTGAGCAGTGTGGAGTGAGGACTTTCCCAAGACTAGCCAGCCCTTAATGCGTTCGAATGCAGTAAATTATAATGACGTCTCCCACCAACAATACGAGAAAGCGACTCGCATATCAAGATAAAAGGAAAAGGGGAAATGATTGTTTGCCTCTACGAAACAGTCAATTATCTTGTCAAAGTCAAATATCTAATCAAAGCCTTATTTCCTCCTCCCTCTCTATTTCTCTTAAGTCAACCCTCTTAAGTCAAATATATTTTCTAATGAATTGGGAGCCACAGGGCATTGTGTGCATTTTTTTTGAACTGGATGTATTGCAACCCTTTCCCAAATGGCTTTTTTTTCTCTCAAGAAACCTGTAGGGAGCGTTATTAATCAGAGGCATTGAACAATTTCATAGCAATATCTCCTACTTGGCAGACTCCACACTTCTTCATGACTTGGCTTAAAAATTTAGCTTAACACCCTTCCAAGTTCAGCTATTTCAGTTTGCTTTATTCCACTACATTTTGAAATAAACCATAGTAATTAATTCTTTCGATACTTTTAGTGTATGCAGTAAGTTTCTAGAATACCTTAACAATGTTGTGCTCCAAGACAAACCCACTCATTTGCTCAGCACTCTACCTGCCATGTGAAAACCACAGGGGGGGTCACTTTGCCACATATACACAGAGCTGAGAAACGGGGAGAGCTGCCACTGCAGCTGGCTCCGGTCTGCAGCCTGGAGGACTTGTACTTGGCAGAGACTGATGGGGGACAGACTACTCTGTCTCCGTTTCTAACATCTATCCATCTGGATAGGCTTGATGATGTGTACTCACCCATGCACACACACACACACACACACACACACACTGGCTCTTCAAAAGGTAGTTTTGTAAGAAAGTAGTAATGAATGTTGCAACCACATTACCTGCAATGAGAGACGCTTTTGATTACTGTGATGATATCACCCGATCTATGTTGATCTGAGTTTATCTGACTGTTGTAAACTTGAAATGCACATTTAAAAAAAGGACATGATGTTGACCCCAAAGCTTCTTTAACCTCTGGAGTGTTCATTTTGTAGCTAATTGTCTCTTTATTTGGAATATGTGCAAACACAAACAATTAGCACTTTTCCCCTGAAAGCTCAACAAATCAAGCCTAATTATTAGGTTTAATTGCTCACTTTAGGTATCTATTGGTTCTGAATAGGTCCTATGTTAATACACTGATTCCACAATCCAGCACTAATGAGCAGTGCACTTTTAGGAGAGCTCCTGAAATGCTCGTGGCATTTGGGAAGTAATTACTGTGGCAAGCAAAGAATGCTTGAGGTACTTATTGTCTTCAGAAGTAGTTAGTCAGTAGTTGGCGCTCTTGAAAATGACCAACTTTGCAATCTTGGTATTTTGTGCAGTGTCATAGTCACGCATTGTTGTGGTTTTTCATATGTATTAGTTTTGTAAAACTTGACAATTGTATTCACAAGATGAATGAGATCTCATTGGTTGCTCAATAAAAGTATTCAAACTAGGACTTTTTTTTTACATTTGGTTGCTGTCTGACCAAAATAACCTATTTAACATGTTTCATTATAAACCTTCACAAAACATGTGGTTCCAGTTGACTGTCTTAAGGGGTAACAGAGAAACAAAAAAGGCTATATAGTAAACTATTTAGATTTTTTTTTTTACTGAAAAGCATGTATTAATTACTTTCCTCTTTACCACTATGGACCACTTTTTTAAGTTCAGATGAAATACATTGAAGTTTGTGGCTGTAGAATTTAAAAACAAAAGCGAAAAGTTTGTGCTATGAATGCTCTTGTACAATAAACTGACAGAAAGAAAATATTTAAACTGTATTGGATAACCTGCTAAGAGACTTGCCCTCGCTGGTAGAAACATATCAACTGTCGCAGGATGATGCTTTCACACTTTCTTCAAACTATTGCACGGGAAACGCTTTGTTTTAAATGTTTAAACGAGCAAAAGTACAGAAATAATCGAGGCTTGGATGCCAACAGATCAACCCTCTGCGCGGTCCCAGGGAAGGCGGCACACTTGTGACGATCCGTGGTGAAAATCTTGGACTGGACTTCAGAGAGATTCAGGGTAACGTGAAGGTGGCCGACGTGGACTGCACCCCCATACGTGACGGTTACATCCCTGCGGAACAGTAAGTGATGTTTTTAACTATAAAATAATTTAGCAATCAGATCCTCATCAATTACTACTTTTTACTTGAAATTGTTGTCAAACTGATGTCATTTTTACATACAAAACTATTTGAGAGGAAACTGAGGTGTCAGCAAGGATACATGAAGTGCATAAAACTTGAATGCTAGGTGTACCTTGGAGCCCAATTCATACATTTATAATTTCTAGTGACAAACATTCAAGCAGCTGCACATACATTTGTCCTTACAGTCCAATAATCATTTTTAGAAATTTCTGGAGGTCAGATTTAGTTGACGTTCCAGTTTAAATCCACAGCTCGGGCTTCTTGCAGGTGCCATTTGTCAAATTAGTTTAAAGTTGGCTTATCAACAGTCACAGTGCTTCTGCTTAGAAAGGAAGTTGTGGGCCAGCACTTTCTTAGCAAGTGCTGACCCAGCAGAGGTAGCTGTAGCCGAGGTCATACGCAAAAGGGAGAGACTTTTTGCTTTTTCTCCCTCAAGTTTGCCAATCATAGGAGGTAAAGTTACTACCAAACGGTGCATCATGTAAGGTTTTTTTTATCACAATGTAAGCTCTTCTTGATCAGTTTTTCTCTTTACTTTGTTTCAAGGCTAAAATAACTTCAGTGTGAATTTCTATGCGTTCTACAGTAATTCTACTCTGTTCTTGCCAGGATTGTTTGTGAGATGGGGCGAGCAGAGCTGAGCCAGTACACTGGGAACATACAGGTGTGTGTCGGTGTTGGAGCATGCAGACCAGAATTTATGGCAACATCATCCAAGTACTACTACTTTGTGGTGAGTGTCTGTCTTTATCTGAGATTTTCTTTCATATCACAGTTCTTAAATGTTAGTCATATGACTGTAAAAAAAAAAACAACAACCAACCTCTAACTTTGCACATGTGACTTACTGAGTTTTGACTCTCTTCCAGAAGTGTATTCATTTTAGCGCCTCCATGTCAGGTGTTCTCTCTTCTCGCTTACCGTGCTAATATATGTTGCGGTTTCGTGGCTCCGTTCCCACATGATGGCTCTTCTCTCGTGTGTGGATCAGTTGCGAGGCGTGACCGGCACCCCACTAACGAGTTTAAGATGAGGCAGAAAAGCTGATGTTTCTAAAAGCGTTTTCCGACACGAACTCATAAAGAAACACATTACACCCTCTGCTGTGTTCTTTCGATTCTCTCCCAGCACAGTTCCAGTCACCAACGCAGTTCCGCATTCTGGAATACATTTCCAGTGGTTGCTTTTATGGACCTGTTTTTATGCTATGGTATCATTTTTACTGTTACCCTTCAAAGGATACTGGCCGAGGTTTATTTCTCACTGAGGCCCCTCTTCACAGAGGTATGAGATGTTGCATCGAAACGCGCAACACAACAGGCTTTAGATGGGACCATAAGAATGCCAGATGGCATCATAATGGATCGGTGCGATGTCCAGCTTCGACTGGACTTGATTAACTACTGCTGTGGCAATTGTATAATGTTTCCAACATGTTATTGCCTGTGCCTATTGCCAGTGGGATCTGCTGCTACACATTGTAGCACATTTTTATCCAGTAATGTTCAATAAACAAGAATGATGAGGCGGTTATTATGACTTTCTGTCTAAACTTTTTGTGTGAAAAGGAACAGTTCTTTAAACAGATTTGTTTTTAACTTTTTTTGTACTCTTGGTGCTAGGTGGTAAGTTAAGCTTCAAAACGCAGAAGCAAGATTTAAAGAAACGCCTAGTAGGCATTTAAAAAATAAAAAATAAATAAAAACGCCTGTCTCGTATTTTCATCAAAAGTTTCAACACTTCTCTTTCCAGCCTTTTTATCTGCAACATTTGTCTCCCTACATCAGCATTATTATTTTTTTAATGTGACTGATCTTACTATGCGACTCCCAACACAGATCCCGCGAATTACCGGGCTGAAGCCGAGCCGTGGTCCAGTCTCCGGGGGAACAATTGTCAACATCACAGGCAGCCACTTGGACGCTGGGAGCAACGTGTCAATTATGTTTAAGGACCAGCCGTGCACTTACTTGAGGTTAGTGGGAACATGCCTCGGTTGACCCTGCCAATCAACTCTTCAAAGACTCAATTAAAAAGCTCAGTCAAAGTCGGCTTCCATCAAAGCGTAGGCAGCTAATGGCTCTGACAGTTCTGGTTATGAGCTGCGTTTGGAGGAAAAATAAAGTCATCTTGAAAAAGGTTGTTTTATCAGTATTCATGCTGATGAGTTTATTCAATAACCCGTGTACTCGGCTCCACTTTATCATCCATCCAGGGTTATTAAATTGTTTTTTGTTTTGTTTTTTAATGATTTTGAAACTTTCAAGATAAAAAGCTATTAAACTGAAGCTACATTATTACCTCTCAATATCATATATTTTTCTCAATGGTTACACAGCATTATCCCTACGTAGCAGTTTTATTTAGCTAATTCTGTACTGCTACTTTCTAGGAGGGGTGGACAGTGGCTAACCTGCCGAACGCATGCCTCCCTGCATGGCAACGGAAGGGTATCTGTGTCTGTGAGCATAGACAAGGCCCAACTCCAGAAAGATCTGCAGTTTGAGTATGTGGAGGATCCCACCATAACAAAGATAGAGCCAGAGTGGAGCATCTATAGGTATGTCACCAAGAGGAACTTTCCCATTTTGACAAACGATTTAATGTCACTGTGGATCTGGAGGAAGCGCCTATCTCTGTTGAGCAGGCCTCAGGCTTATGAAGTTAAAATAAATTGTTTAAAAATGCCTTATAAATGTTGTACGTCTTAGAAAACCTACAGCTTCTCTTTTGCATCCCACAGTTATTTGCTACATTTACACATCTTTATTTTTTCATATTTTGTCAGCTCCTTTAATGAAGGCAGTATGGTACAACTGCAAAACCTATCAAGACATGGCCATGATCAACTTGGTTAACTGTCTGAGGTCAACCAAGGTATGCAGAGTTATACTGCATCTCCACAGCATCATGCTTTGGGAATGCTTTTCATCAGAAGGGTTACTGAAACTGCTCAGAGTTGATGGATGGAGCAAAACACGGGTCCCTCCTGGAAGAAGGCGTGTTAGAGGCTGCAAAAGACTGGAGGCTAAGGTGGATGTTTACTACCCAGCAGAGGAACAGTCTGTAACATACTGCCGCAGCTGCTGAAGGATTGTTTTTAATCAAAAAATGGCCTCGTCAGCGGACAGCTTTGAAAGAAATTAAAAACTGTGACGAGAGTTAAAATCGACTATTTAGAAATGTTTCCATCCAATCTGACTGAGTTTGAGCTGCGTATTGCTAACAGCGGCCAAAAATGTCAGCCTCTAAATATGCAACACTTTGGTGGTTGTAAGGAAATGTGAAAAGGCTCAAGGTATACTTTAGTAATTTGTCAAAACAATCTCTGAAATAGTGCCTGTCTTTCAGTGGTCATACTCCGGTGATGGTAACAGGAACGAACCTGGACATCATTGAGACCCCAATCATAAGAGCTAAATACAACAGCCAAGAATCGCTCAGCGTAAGTAACTGCAAAACACCAATATTCCTTCATCTGAAATCTGAACATGAAACAGGTTAAAATGTTTTTATTTTTAACCTACAATGAAAACACATTGACTGCATGTTGTGTCTGAGTGTGCACAAAGAATTTTTGAAGGGTGATTTTTTTTTTTTTCGGTTAAGTTTATCTTCATATTTAATGCTACAAATGGAATAATAAGCTGTCTGCACACCACATAGTCCTAAACTTCTTTTGGATACATAACATGAAGTTAAGCTTTGTAATTTTAATTTTCTAAAAAGGTAGGGCAGGGGTTTGAAAGTGTTAATTTTAATTCACAAAATCCGTATAGTTTAATACATGCTTTTTTTTCTTTTTCTTTTTTGCTTTGTTTTGCATAGAAAAGTTCCGATTTGTGCATATATTTGTGGCTTATCAAATATTTGTGCATTTTTGATGAGCCAGTAAAGACGATCACGTGGCATGCTGGAAAAGATGATTGTTGTGCAATGACCTTTCATTGAATCTCTGTGCAAAACATATTGCAGCAAGCACAGACCATCCCAGGATTCACAGTTCATATTAAAGAAGTATTTTTTCAAAACGTTACAGATCAGGGGCTCCTGAAACAGTACAAATCGTAATGGGTGTAGTATTGCGCCAATCTAATGGTTGAATAACCTAAGTGAATTAATTAAAAACAATATTTTGTTGTGAAGCTAAGATGTCTCCGATTCAATAATTTCGCAGCAAAGAAAGTTTTTCAAATGGATAGTGTTGCTTACTTTGCCACTATTAAGTTTTACAGGCATTGCAATCAGCAAGATTAAATATTTTAATCAGGTTTCACCACTACTAAGAAGCTTTTAATCACATCACTTTTTCTTGCAAACAAAAAGAAGAAAACTTGTGACAATGTGCCAAAACAAATAGTATCACTGTAATCTGCAATTTTCTCACAGAAAGCTGGAGAAAGTCATACAAGAGTTTGTTTGATCTCACTGAAAGAAGAGGGGAACAAAAAGGTTGTAATGCTATCCATCTTCATGGTTCATTTGAGCGTGACTTTGCAGCACGTTTAACATCTGTGCTCACACTCACATGAGCTGGGCATTGTGTCTAAAGGTAACTGTCGCCACCTAGTTTGCCTCACATCTTCCTGTTGCAGTGCGACACCGAGATGGGTGTGGATGAGAAGGAGAAAAAAGAAACGGAATTGGACATCTAAAGTGATTTTAGTGACGTTTCTCCAAAAAAAAAACAGAAGTGTTTTCTCTCTTCCTCCCCTACATTCTGGTGCCTGACATATACCGTTGCCTTATACATGTCAGTAATGTCCTGAAGACCTTGCAGGATTTGTCAAGTCTGATGTTCAAGGAGCCAATTACAGTGACAGGTAATAGTTTGAATGACTGCATGGCAGGGGTTATTGTGGAGATGTGAGATGTCTGCAAGGGAGACCTGTGCTGCAGTTTGATTTGTCAGTGTCCTGACAGGCAGAGAGGGATGAAGATGTAAGGAGGATATAGAGGGGCATGGGGCATTAAAGTGATAGATCAATCTGTCATTGCTAGTAAGACTCACTTTAAGTAGAACAAAGAAAAAAATAAATGTTTAAAATTGTTTCATACATCAAATGTGAGTCAACAGCAAAGACTATTATAGAAGGACAAGACAAGAGAAGAAAATATAGAAATGTGGCCGATGTTGGACAGAGAAAGAAGAGATTGCGTCAAAGAGGAAAAGGGAAGGATCGCAGTATCACAGGATGAAGTGAAGAAAAGCTGGGGAGGTCTTTGGTAGAGGCTAATGAAGGAAAGGTAAAACTCAGTTGTCACTCCTGATCTGCTAGTGATGAAACTGCATCCTGTGTCCAGCTGTGCATTATTTTATCACCACCTTTGGAATGAGACTCCAACAGGCTCGACATTTAGACTTTTTTTAAAAAAAAAAATCTGCCTTTTTTTATTTGTAGGAGTTAAAGAATTGAACACCTGAAGTTGGTGTTTATCATCTTCAACTGAGCAATTCAAGAAATATTAAAGGAATTAAAAGGAACAAATAGCTGCAAATTTCATATAAACTGTCAACACAGTATGTAAATTAAACCACCTAATGTTTGTGGCATCCAATTGAAACAAACTAAATGTCCTAAGCATATTATGTTTTCAAAACTTTAGTATTTTTAAAGCTGGATTGATCATCAGTAGAGATTAAGTGTGTCTGCTACCTTTAAACATCCATATGTTAGTACATTAGAAGTAAGATGTTACAAATGTAATTATATTTAAATACATTGAAGTAAAATAATGTCTTATTGTGGTATATTTGATATTCAAATGTCAGTAAAGAGTATGCTGACATTTGAAGCAGGATTGCTAACTATTTACTCAACAAATATGGCCATACTGAGGCACACATGTTTATGTAGAAGAAATCAGGGAAGAGTTCTTGAAGCTGCCCATTTTACAGAGAGATATTTCGCAAACTAACCAAAACTAAACCAAATTGACAGGGAAAGAGGACGGGGTGAGGAGTAAGCAAAACAAAAACAAAAGGAAATTGTCCCAAGACTTGTAACTGCTGGGGCAAGAAGACGTATGTACCTGCAAACTCAAATTTTCCTCTATCTTTGTGTCCTCAAGATGTGTCAGGTGCTGAGCTCCACAACTATGCAGTGTCAGGTCCCAGAACTGTCCATAAGCCTGGCCAGGCAGCAAGTACCAGAAAAACCCGATGAGTTTGGCTTTAAAATGGACGATGTGCAGTCCCTGATGGCCCTCAACAACACCAACTTTATCTACTACCCCAACCCTGAATTTGAGCCACTTAGTCCCTCTGGTGTCCAAGAGCTTAAACCGGGGTCACCGATCATACTAAAAGTAAGTCGATCAACATCTTCAACACACTTTTTCTTGTAGACTTTGA
Organism: Poecilia formosa; assembly: GCF_000485575.1. NCBI lineage: Eukaryota > Metazoa > Chordata > Actinopteri > Cyprinodontiformes > Poeciliidae > Poecilia > Poecilia formosa. The sequence goes on from NW_006800098.1 coordinate 515,770, forward strand.
TTCATGTTTAGTGAATATTGTAAAATGGGCTCACAGCATTTTTGTCAAACTTGTTTATAACAATATTGGTGTGTTGTGAGTTGGTTTGTGTGTGAACTAATCAGGACACCTGGAGCAAAGTTCACTTTGAAAATATTAAAATAAACTTAATATCCTGTATTTCAAGCTACATATGATTTGAATGAAATGACTCGTCGTTTTTATAACTGAACAATTGAAAACAGGGCATGAATTGTCTTTGCAGGGACGAAACTTTCTTCCGCCAACTAATAGCGGGAATGGAAAGTTGAACTACACGGTCCTGATTGGAGACAAACCCTGCATGTTGACGGTGTCAGAGAACCAGCTTCTTTGCGAGTCACCCAACCTGACTGGTCGCCACAAAGTCCTGGTAAGTGGTAATACAGCATAAACTAATGTCTAGACTCTGCTGGGAAGGAAAACAAACAGTCTTGCAAATCAATTGAAAGATTTAGAGACAGACATTCTTTGTTTTGCCATCTATCCATTTGTCTGCTCTCATACGGAGCGTGGTTCTAATCCAATCAGCCACGTGGTTCCTGTTGGTACCCACAAGCAGACGAAAGACAAACAAATAAGAAGAATTAGGGCCAAAGCAAACTCAATAAAGATTCCATTTGTGGCTTTAAGAGAGACCACTTTGAGCAAAGCATTTCCTGATATTACCACCTGAACCCCGCGTCGCAGAAAGATAAAAACGCATCACTGTAAAATAAACAGAAGTGTGTAGACGCTCCCATCTGCGACGCTCTCTGTAGTTTGAACTTCAGTTTGATCAGTTGAAATAGTTTAGATTTCTAAGAAACACTAACAGGAAACACCTGGTGAAATCTGTGATGTGTTCTGCATTCAGTATGAGATGTTTTTATATTCCACTGAAAAGGTAACCAAAGTTATGCATGGATGGGGCTCCGTACAGCCTGGAGATGATTGGTTAGGTCTGGATAGCAGTTGAAAAATAAAAAAAAAATACTAGTGTGAAAAAGATAACATGTTCCACTGTCTAAACATTTGACACATCTATTCATCTGTTCATCTCCTACTAATCATCAGTTTCTCCCTCAAACCATCTATATATTTGACCATCAAGTGATTGAATCCATTTGTTTCTCCATTTCTTCATCATAATCAACAATCAACCATCAGTTTTGCCCAATTATCCATTCAAACAACCAACAGTTTGTCCAGCCGACTGTCAACAAAGTCTTTAGTTTGCGTGTCCGTCCTTCAAACCAACCAGGATTTGATCCATTCATTAGTTCCAACGTTAAACTTTGATCACTGTTAAAATATCTCCCATAAATTTGAAGTGAAGTTTTGTATGATGATGTTTATAATTGGCCATAAATGAGCTCTTTAATTGTTTTTTATCTGAAAAATGTGAAAGAAGTTTGATTTTGAAAATGTCTAGGGATGTTTTTTGTGAAATTATTACAGCACTAGAACGTGTCTCTCTCGTGTTTTTCTGTGACGAGGCGCGTGTTGGCGGTATCGAATTCTCCCCCGGCGTGGTCCACATCACGTCTGACAGCCCGCTCAGCAGCACGGCAATCATCGGCATCGCCGCGGCCGGCGCGCTGCTCATCTTTTTCATCGTGGTGGTCCTGATCGCCTACAAGCGCAAGTCTCGTGAAAGCGACCTGACTCTGAAGAGACTCCAAATGCAGATGGACAACCTCGAGTCACGCGTGGCACTCGAGTGCAAAGAAGGTAAAAACCTTCACGTAAAATGGACATCCCCTCGTTTTATGACCTTTGAGTCGTCGTCAATGAACAAGTTTTGTGTCGAGATTGTAACAGTTTCTTGGCTCAACAAATATGTGCATTGACGCAAAATGTTTGTCGTCTTCCAGCTTTTGCAGAGCTTCAAACAGACATTCATGAGCTCACCAGTGACCTAGATGGAGCTGGAATCCCCTTTCTAGACTACAGGACTTACACCATGAGGGTCCTTTTTCCAGGCATCGAGGAGCATCCTGTACTGAGAGATCTGGAGGTAATAGATATTTCTGTTTACCTCTCAATATTTGAGCAAAGTGTCTTTTAAAAAGAGATGATTAGATTTACATTCCAGCACAAATTTGTAAAGCAAAAATGTTTCAAGGTTTTTCCTGAACTTTTTCCAAGCTGATAAAACATAATCTCACACTTTGTTTCCTTGACATAGCACATAAATAAAATATGACTCCTTTTCTTCAGTCTTCATCAAACAGCAGTGTAATCCAATTAGCCCTTTTGGAAATGAGATCAAAATGAGCAAACAAATTACCAGTGTGGTGGGTCGCAGTAGGTGAAATTAACGCAGATGCTGGCTGTTGTTGCTACCTCGTAAACAAAAAGCCCTCTGATAGCTGACAGAAGAGTTATTTCAAAGCGAACAAGATAGACTTCAAATCAAAACTATGAAATCATTAATAATGATAAATGACATGAGATGGTAACTGGGTGTGTTTTTTTTCCCCCTTTATCCCCAAAACCAAATTAAAAGTCAATCATCAGGAGAAATGCAAAATGAAAAAAAAAAACACATTAAGTCATTTATCCTCACTGGTAACTTTGACTGACAACTATGATTAAACAGGTCATCTTGTTCCATTACAATAACGATGGGCCCTTATTTCACTGGCTTCAGAGTTAACTATCCCATCCCTGATGAGAATTTCCCACTAATAAGCCGTATTAATTATGTTTTAATTGGCACAAATATCAAACTATATGAAGAGTATAATGTGGAAAAAGAGCATAATGGAAAAACTGCCTGGCTGTTGATGACCACCTAATTATTATTGATGCACCGAATAATTTAAAGCCAAGTGCTGATGGGGAGGTGTGAAAGGAAGATTATGGAGTTTTTCTTTGCGTTAACCAAAGCCGTAGAAAATTCTTGGCACTAAAATATTGCTGAAGTTTTCTTTCTTGTCGTTTTTTATATTTAAAAACTGGCATATTAAATAGTAGTCAAATAATTATATTGCCTTTTTAAAATAGTCCTGGATTTTTTTCCCCCCGCTGCATTTCTACAATGCATTTTTATGACAGCTCAACATAAATCCATGGAAGAAAAATGGTAGCTAGTTTATGAAATAGCTGATAAAGTTCTAATTGTGACTATCTTTGTAATCAGCCCAAAGATTGCAAAAATTAAAGACTCCAACTTTAATTTTGCTGCAATTAAAGTTGGAGCCATTTAGTGGTACCTCTAGCTTTGCACATCAGAAAACCTTACAGTAATTTAAAAAAAAAAAATGAAAACCCCGCATTCGCAAGCGACTAATACTCCAACACTCCCAAACACAAAAACACATTCTGACAAGCTGCATAAAATTAGACTTTCAACTGAACAATAGCTCCCGGCAGATTACAACCACCTCAAGGAAAAGGTAGAAAGACGGAACATATGTGGGCTGACAGCTGCATTCGCTGCAAAGCAATGCTGTCTTACCCAGAGTGCTACTGACAGATAAAAAACATAATCTCCTAAGGTGCTGTTTATGAAGAAATGGTGTGTGTGTGTGTGTGTGTGTGGGGCGGGAGAAAGACGCACATGTTGCAAGTTACAACTATAAACAGTGCTGGGATGGTGTGGGCTCAGATGAGAAGAATTCACAGTTCTGCACTGCCTTTCAACTTGCATTAATATGGAACACGGTGCCATCGAAATAATAAACACTCCCTACTGAGGCCTGGTGTTTTTCACTTTATTCTCAACCTTCAGATGAAACCTGACAAAAGCTAGAACATGTTAAACTCCTCATCTCCCTAGGTTCCTGATATTTTTGTTCCTTTTTTTTTTCCTTCTCAGTCAATTATTTCCCATTTCTATTATTCTTTCCAAGGATTTAATTGCTAATGCATGACTATGTAAGAAAATTGTACATTCATTCATTGGTTAAGATTATTTAAAACATGGCTTTCATTTGTTTCTGGTTGTACAAACACAGCTGTAAGTCATCTTAATATTATGTTAATGAAGTTGCTATATTCCTCTTAAAAAGACAAAAAAAAACTTTGTCTAACTTGGAGGACAGAGTGCTAATAATAAATTCAAATGAGCCTGTGACTAATTAGGCATATGTATCATCGTCTTATAATACGCCAACTTGAATCTGCACGTTTTGCCCGCTTTTGAAATGTCTAATGCTCTTTCATTTCTCTTGTTTTCTCCCAGGTGCCAGGCTACCGCCAGGAGCAAGTGGAGAAGGGGCTGAAGCTCTTTGGCCAGCTCATTAACAACAAAACATTCCTGCTGTGCTTTATTCGCACTCTGGAGGCCCAGCGTGGCTTCTCCATGAGGGACCGCGGCAACGTTGCCTCGCTGATCATGACCGTGCTGCAGAGCAAGCTGGAGTACGCCACCGACGTCCTGAAGCACCTGCTGTCTGACCTGATAGACCGCAACCTTGAAAGCAAAAATCACCCCAAATTGCTGCTTCGCAGGTAATTAGCGCCTCATTCCCACATCTGACGAGCGACATTTCTGACTTACTTTGTTTGCTTAATGCCGTAATTTTTCCCACTGTTCCTCACTTGCAGAAGTTTAAACGAACTCATCATGAACATGAGCCTCATAGTAATTTGCAGCTTTGAAATTATTTCTTTGAATATTTGATTTTTTTGTCTGGAGGGAAGTGATTGTACAACAACTTGAATTAATTCTCCACACTGGGTCACAACTTTACATTAAAAGAACAAATAAATACATAGAAAACTTTTATTATCAGATGAAGTTCTCTCGTGCCGATCTCCTCAACCTCACAGTTGATATTTGATCACAGAATCGATAGAGTTCATTGGAGTAGTTTGAAATGCCTACATTATTAATCACGAAAAGACTTCATGATTTTCACCTGGCTCAAAATGCAACACACTAACCACAGATTTTAGCACCACTAGCATCCCATATCATTAGCAAGAGCTGGCAGGTATCGCTCATGGACACTTGCTTCTTCATGTTGTTTAAAATGTTGGGAAAAGTTAAAAAGCACAGTGCTAAGTTAAAAAAAAAAAAAGTAAAATGTTGTTCGTCTTTCAACATGTACATGTCACAAGTTGCTTCACAGCTAGTATAAAAGCTATTTAGTTGACCAAAACCAGATTTAAAAACCTCACCTTGACTTCTGCCCACATATTTCTAGTTATTGTGTGTCTTGTCTTTTTCCATTAGTATTTGTTTGGATTTTCCACAAGGATAGTTGTCATCAGCAGCTCTTTTCTCGGTCCCATTGCTCCCACTCTATGACTGAAATTTGCTTCACAGTGGAGAGCGACGTTGGTTCTTGCAAACTATGGCAAGCCCAATTTGATGCTTCGTGTATGTTTGGCACAACATCCAGTATCACCATACCTGCAATAAAACATGGCGATTGCACCATCATGTTCTGTAGTCACTTCCCTCAACTGAAACTGGGGTTTGTTGACAAGATGGACAAGTTCTGACCCCCAAGCCTTCTGCTATTTTTTTTTTTTTTTAANTTTTTTAATGTGACTGATCTTACTATGCGACTCCCAACACAGATCCCGCGAATTACCGGGCTGAAGCCGAGCCGTGGTCCAGTCTCCGGGGGAACAATTGTCAACATCACAGGCAGCCACTTGGACGCTGGGAGCAACGTGTCAATTATGTTTAAGGACCAGCCGTGCACTTACTTGAGGTTAGTGGGAACATGCCTCGGTTGACCCTGCCAATCAACTCTTCAAAGACTCAATTAAAAAGCTCAGTCAAAGTCGGCTTCCATCAAAGCGTAGGCAGCTAATGGCTCTGACAGTTCTGGTTATGAGCTGCGTTTGGAGGAAAAATAAAGTCATCTTGAAAAAGGTTGTTTTATCAGTATTCATGCTGATGAGTTTAATCAATAACCCGTGTACTCGGCTCCACTTTATCATCCATCCAGGGTTATTAAATTGTTTTTTGTTTTGTTTTTTAATGATTTTGAAACTTTCCAGATAAAAAGCTATTAAACTGAAGCTACATTATTACCTCTCAATATCATATATTTTTCTCAATGGTTACACAGCATTATCCCTACGTAGCAGTTTTATTTAGCTAATTCTGTACTGCTACTTTCTAGGAGGGGTGGACAGTGGCTAACCTGCCGAACGCATGCCTCCCTGCATGGCAACGGAAGGGTATCTGTGTCTGTGAGCATAGACAAGGCCCAACTCCAGAAAGATCTGCAGTTTGAGTATGTGGAGGATCCCACCATAACAAAGATAGAGCCAGAGTGGAGCATCTATAGGTATGTCACCAAGAGGAACTTTCCCATTTTGACAAACGATTTAATGTCACTGTGGATCTGGAGGAAGCGCCTATCTCTGTTGAGCAGGCCTCAGGCTTATGAAGTTAAAATAAATTGTTTAAAAATGCCTTAAAAATGTTGTACGTCTTAGAAAACCTACAGCTTCTCTTTTGCATCCCACAGTTATTTGCTACATTTACACATCTTTATTTTTTTCATATTTTGTCAGCTCCTTTAATGAAGGCAGTATGGTACAACTGCAAAACCTATCAAGACATGGCCATGATCAACTTGGTTAACTGTCTGAGGTCAACCAAGGTATGCAGAGTTATACTGCATCTCCACAGCATCATGCTTTGGGAATGCTTTTCATCAGAAGGGTTACTGAAACTGCTCAGAGTTGATGGATGGAGCAAAACACAGGTCAATCCTGGAAGAAGGCGTGTTAGAGGCTGCAAAAGACTGGAGGCTAAGGTGGATGTTTACTACCCAGCAGAGGAACAGTCTGTAACATACTGCCGCAGCTGCTGAAGGATTGTTTTTAATCAAAAAATGGCCTCGTCAGTGGACAGCTTTGAAAGAAATTAAAAACTGTGACGAGAGTTAAAATTGACTCTAGAAATGTTTCCATCCAATCTGACTGAGTTTGAGCTGCGTATTGCTAACAGCGGCCAAAAATGTCAGCCTCTAAATATGCAACACTTTGGTGGTTGTAAGGAAATGTGAAAAGGCTCAAGGTATACTTTAGTAATTTGTCAAAACAATCTCTGAAATAGTGCCTGTCTTTCAGTGGTCATACTCCGGTGATGGTAACAGGAACGAACCTGGACATCATTGAGACCCCAATCATAAGAGCTAAATACAACAGCCAAGAATCGCTCAGCGTAAGTAACTGCAAAACACCAATATTCCTTCATCTGAAATCTGAACATGAAACAGGTTAAAATGTTTTTATTTTTAACCTACAATGAAAACACATTGACTGCATGTTGTGTCTGAGTGTGCACAAAGAATTTTTGAAGGGTGATTTTTTTTTTTTTCGGTTAAGTTTATCTTCATATTTAATGCTACAAATGGAATAATAAGCTGTCTGCACACCACATAGTCCTAAACTTCTTTTGGATACATAACATGAAGTTAAGCTTTGTAATTTTAATTTTCTAAAAAGGTAGGGCAGGGGTTTGAAAGTGTTAATTTTAATTCACAAAATCCGTATAGTTTAATACATGCTTTTTTTTCTTTTTCTTTTTTGCTTTGTTTTGCATAGAAAAGTTCCGATTTGTGCATATATTTGTGGCTTATCAAATATTTGTGCATTTTTGATGAGCCAGTAAAGACGATCACGTGGCATGCTGGAAAAGATGATTGTTGTGCAATGACCTTTCATTGAATCTCTGTGCAAAACATATTGCAGCAAGCACAGACCATCCCAGGATTCACAGTTCATATTAAAGAAGTATTTTTTCAAAACGTTACAGATCAGGGGCTCCTGAAACAGTACAAATCGTAATGGGTGTAGTATTGCGCCAATCTAATGGTTGAATAACCTAAGTGAATTAATTAAAAACAATATTTTGTTGTGAAGCTAAGATGTCTCCGATTCAATAATTTCGCAGCAAAGAAAGTTTTTCAAATGGATAGTGTTGCTTACTTTGCCACTATTAAGTTTTACAGGCATTGCAATCAGCAAGATTAAATATTTTAATCAGGTTTCACCACTACTAAGAAGCTTTTAATCACATCACTTTTTCTTGCAAACAAAAAGAAGAAAACTTGTGACAATGTGCCAAAACAAATAGTATCACTGTAATCTGCAATTTTCTCACAGAAAGCTGGAGAAAGTCATACAAGAGTTTGTTTGATCTCACTGAAAGAAGAGGGGAACAAAAAGGTTGTAATGCTATCCATCTTCATGGTTCATTTGAGCGTGACTTTGCAGCACGTTTAACATCTGTGCTCACACTCACATGAGCTGGGCATTGTGTCTAAAGGTAACTGTCGCCACCTAGTTTGCCTCACATCTTCCTGTTGCAGTGCGACACCGAGATGGGTGTGGATGAGAAGGAGAAAAAAGAAACGGAATTGGACATCTAAAGTGATTTTAGTGACGTTTCTCCAAAAAAAAAACAGAAGTGTTTTCTCTCTTCCTCCCCTACATTCTGGTGCCTGACATATACCGTTGCCTTATACATGTCAGTAATGTCCTGAAGACCTTGCAGGATTTGTCAAGTCTGATGTTCAAGGAGCCAATTACAGTGACAGGTAATAGTTTGAATGACTGCATGGCAGGGGTTATTGTGGAGATGTGAGATGTCTGCAAGGGAGACCTGTGCTGCAGTTTGATTTGTCAGTGTCCTGACAGGCAGAGAGGGATGAAGATGTAAGGAGGATATAGAGGGGCATGGGGCATTAAAGTGATAGATCAATCTGTCATTGCTAGTAAGACTCACTTTAAGTAGAACAAAGAAAAAAATAAATGTTTAAAATTGTTTCATACATCAAATGTGAGTCAACAGCAAAGACTATTATAGAAGGACAAGACAAGAGAAGAAAATATAGAAATGTGGCCGATGTTGGACAGAGAAAGAAGAGATTGCGTCAAAGAGGAAAAGGGAAGGATCGCAGTATCACAGGATGAAGTGAAGAAAAGCTGGGGAGGTCTTTGGTAGAGGCTAATGAAGGAAAGGTAAAACTCAGTTGTCACTCCTGATCTGCTAGTGATGAAACTGCATCCTGTGTCCAGCTGTGCATTATTTTATCACCACCTTTGGAATGAGACTCCAACAGGCTCGACATTTAGACTTTTTTTAAAAAAAAAAATCTGCCTTTTTTTATTTGTAGGAGTTAAAGAATTGAACACCTGAAGTTGGTGTTTATCATCTTCAACTGAGCAATTCAAGAAATATTAAAGGAATTAAAAGGAACAAATAGCTGCAAATTTCATATAAACTGTCAACACAGTATGTAAATTAAACCACCTAATGTTTGTGGCATCCAATTGAAACAAACTAAATGTCCTAAGCATATTATGTTTTCAAAACTTTAGTATTTTTAAAGCTGGATTGATCATCAGTAGAGATTAAGTGTGTCTGCTACCTTTAAACATCCATATGTTAGTACATTAGAAGTAAGATGTTACAAATGTAATTATATTTAAATACATTGAAGTAAAATAATGTCTTATTGTGGTATATTTGATATTCAAATGTCAGTAAAGAGTATGCTGACATTTGAAGCAGGATTGCTAACTATTTACTCAACAAATATGGCCATACTGAGGCACACATGTTTATGTAGAAGAAATCAGGGAAGAGTTCTTGAAGCTGCCCATTTTACAGAGAGATATTTCGCAAACTAACCAAAACTAAACCAAATTGACAGGGAAAGAGGACGGGGTGAGGAGTAAGCAAAACAAAAACAAAAGGAAATTGTCCCAAGACTTGTAACTGCTGGGGCAAGAAGACGTATGTACCTGCAAACTCAAATTTTCCTCTATCTTTGTGTCCTCAAGATGTGTCAGGTGCTGAGCTCCACAACTATGCAGTGTCAGGTCCCAGAACTGTCCATAAGCCTGGCCAGGCAGCAAGTACCAGAAAAACCCGATGAGTTTGGCTTTAAAATGGACGATGTGCAGTCCCTGATGGCCCTCAACAACACCAACTTTATCTACTACCCCAACCCTGAATTTGAGCCACTTAGTCCCTCTGGTGTCCAAGAGCTTAAACCGGGGTCACCGATCATACTAAAAGTAAGTCGATCAACATCTTCAACACACTTTTTCTTGTAGACTTTGATTCATGTTTAGTGAATATTGTAAAATGGGCTCACAGCATTTTTGTCAAACTTGTTTATAACAATATTGGTGTGTTGTGAGTTGGTTTGTGTGTGAACTAATCAGGACACCTGGAGCAAAGTTCACTTTGAAAATATTAAAATAAACTTAATATCCTGTATTTCAAGCTACATATGATTTGAATGAAATGACTCGTCGTTTTTATAACTGAACAATTGAAAACAGGGCATGAATTGTCTTTGCAGGGACGAAACTTTCTTCCGCCAACTAATAGCGGGAATGGAAAGTTGAACTACACGGTCCTGATTGGAGACAAACCCTGCATGTTGACGGTGTCAGAGAACCAGCTTCTTTGCGAGTCACCCAACCTGACTGGTCGCCACAAAGTCCTGGTAAGTGGTAATACAGCATAAACTAATGTCTAGACTCTGCTGGGAAGGAAAACAAACAGTCTTGCAAATCAATTGAAAGATTTAGAGACAGACATTCTTTGTTTTGCCATCTATCCATTTGTCTGCTCTCATACGGAGCGTGGTTCTAATCCAATCAGCCACGTGGTTCCTGTTGGTACCCACAAGCAGACGAAAGACAAACAAATAAGAAGAATTAGGGCCAAAGCAAACTCAATAAAGATTCCATTTGTGGCTTTAAGAGAGACCACTTTGAGCAAAGCATTTCCTGATATTACCACCTGAACCCCGCGTCGCAGAAAGATAAAAACGCATCACTGTAAAATAAACAGAAGTGTGTAGACGCTCCCATCTGCGACGCTCTCTGTAGTTTGAACTTCAGTTTGATCAGTTGAAATAGTTTAGATTTCTAAGAAACACTAACAGGAAACACCTGGTGAAATCTGTGATGTGTTCTGCATTCAGTATGAGATGTTTTTATATTCCACTGAAAAGGTAACCAAAGTTATGCATGGATGGGGCTCCGTACAGCCTGGAGATGATTGGTTAGGTCTGGATAGCAGTTGAAAAATAAAAAAAAAATACTAGTGTGAAAAAGATAACATGTTCCACTGTCTAAACATTTGACACATCTATTCATCTGTTCATCTCCTACTAATCATCAGTTTCTCCCTCAAACCATCTATATATTTGACCATCAAGTGATTGAATCCATTTGTTTCTCCATTTCTTCATCATAATCAACAATCAACCATCAGTTTTGCCCAATTATCCATTCAAACAACCAACAGTTTGTCCAGCCGACTGTCAACAAAGTCTTTAGTTTGCGTGTCCGTCCTTCAAACCAACCAGGATTTGATCCATTCATTAGTTCCAACGTTAAACTTTGATCACTGTTAAAATATCTCCCATAAATTTGAAGTGAAGTTTTGTATGATGATGTTTATAATTGGCCATAAATGAGCTCTTTAATTGTTTTTTATCTGAAAAATGTGAAAGAAGTTTGATTTTGAAAATGTCTAGGGATGTTTTTTGTGAAATTATTACAGCACTAGAACGTGTCTCTCTCGTGTTTTTCTGTGACGAGGCGCGTGTTGGCGGTATCGAATTCTCCCCCGGCGTGGTCCACATCACGTCTGACAGCCCGCTCAGCAGCACGGCAATCATCGGCATCGCCGCGGCCGGCGCGCTGCTCATCTTTTTCATCGTGGTGGTCCTGATCGCCTACAAGCGCAAGTCTCGTGAAAGCGACCTGACTCTGAAGAGACTCCAAATGCAGATGGACAACCTCGAGTCACGCGTGGCACTCGAGTGCAAAGAAGGTAAAAACCTTCACGTAAAATGGACATCCCCTCGTTTTATGACCTTTGAGTCGTCGTCAATGAACAAGTTTTGTGTCGAGATTGTAACAGTTTCTTGGCTCAACAAATATGTGCATTGACGCAAAATGTTTGTCGTCTTCCAGCTTTTGCAGAGCTTCAAACAGACATTCATGAGCTCACCAGTGACCTAGATGGAGCTGGAATCCCCTTTCTAGACTACAGGACTTACACCATGAGGGTCCTTTTTCCAGGCATCGAGGAGCATCCTGTACTGAGAGATCTGGAGGTAATAGATATTTCTGTTTACCTCTCAATATTTGAGCAAAGTGTCTTTTAAAAAGAGATGATTAGATTTACATTCCAGCACAAATTTGTAAAGCAAAAATGTTTCAAGGTTTTTCCTGAACTTTTTCCAAGCTGATAAAACATAATCTCACACTTTGTTTCCTTGACATAGCACATAAATAAAATATGACTCCTTTTCTTCAGTCTTCATCAAACAGCAGTGTAATCCAATTAGCCCTTTTGGAAATGAGATCAAAATGAGCAAACAAATTACCAGTGTGGTGGGTCGCAGTAGGTGAAATTAACGCAGATGCTGGCTGTTGTTGCTACCTCGTAAACAAAAAGCCCTCTGATAGCTGACAGAAGAGTTATTTCAAAGCGAACAAGATAGACTTCAAATCAAAACTATGAAATCATTAATAATGATAAATGACATGAGATGGTAACTGGGTGTGTTTTTTTTCCCCCTTTATCCCCAAAACCAAATTAAAAGTCAATCATCAGGAGAAATGCAAAATGAAAAAAAAAAACACATTAAGTCATTTATCCTCACTGGTAACTTTGACTGACAACTATGATTAAACAGGTCATCTTGTTCCATTACAATAACGATGGGCCCTTATTTCACTGGCTTCAGAGTTAACTATCCCATCCCTGATGAGAATTTCCCACTAATAAGCCGTATTAATTATGTTTTAATTGGCACAAATATCAAACTATATGAAGAGTATAATGTGGAAAAAGAGCATAATGGAAAAACTGCCTGGCTGTTGATGACCACCTAATTATTATTGATGCACCGAATAATTTAAAGCCAAGTGCTGATGGGGAGGTGTGAAAGGAAGATTATGGAGTTTTTCTTTGCGTTAACCAAAGCCGTAGAAAATTCTTGGCACTAAAATATTGCTGAAGTTTTCTTTCTTGTCGTTTTTTATATTTAAAAACTGGCATATTAAATAGTAGTCAAATAATTATATTGCCTTTTTAAAATAGTCCTGGATTTTTTTCCCCCCGCTGCATTTCTACAATGCATTTTTATGACAGCTCAACATAAATCCATGGAAGAAAAATGGTAGCTAGTTTATGAAATAGCTGATAAAGTTCTAATTGTGACTATCTTTGTAATCAGCCCAAAGATTGCAAAAATTAAAGACTCCAACTTTAATTTTGCTGCAATTAAAGTTGGAGCCATTTAGTGGTACCTCTAGCTTTGCACATCAGAAAACCTTACAGTAATTTAAAAAAAAAAAATGAAAACCCCGCATTCGCAAGCGACTAATACTCCAACACTCCCAAACACAAAAACACATTCTGACAAGCTGCATAAAATTAGACTTTCAACTGAACAATAGCTCCCGGCAGATTACAACCACCTCAAGGAAAAGGTAGAAAGACGGAACATATGTGGGCTGACAGCTGCATTCGCTGCAAAGCAATGCTGTCTTACCCAGAGTGCTACTGACAGATAAAAAACATAATCTCCTAAGGTGCTGTTTATGAAGAAATGGTGTGTGTGTGTGTGTGTGTGTGGGGCGGGAGAAAGACGCACATGTTGCAAGTTACAACTATAAACAGTGCTGGGATGGTGTGGGCTCAGATGAGAAGAATTCACAGTTCTGCACTGCCTTTCAACTTGCATTAATATGGAACACGGTGCCATCGAAATAATAAACACTCCCTACTGAGGCCTGGTGTTTTTCACTTTATTCTCAACCTTCAGATGAAACCTGACAAAAGCTAGAACATGTTAAACTCCTCATCTCCCTAGGTTCCTGATATTTTTGTTCCTTTTTTTTTCCTTCTCAGTCAATTATTTCCCATTTCTATTATTCTTTCCAAGGATTTAATTGCTAATGCATGACTATGTAAGAAAATTGTACATTCATTCATTGGTTAAGATTATTTAAAACATGGCTTTCATTTGTTTCTGGTTGTACAAACACAGCTGTAAGTCATCTTAATATTATGTTAATGAAGTTGCTATATTCCTCTTAAAAAGACAAAAAAAAACTTTGTCTAACTTGGAGGACAGAGTGCTAATAATAAATTCAAATGAGCCTGTGACTAATTAGGCATATGTATCATCGTCTTATAATACGCCAACTTGAATCTGCACGTTTTGCCCGCTTTTGAAATGCCTAATGCTCTTTCATTTCTCTTGTTTTCTCCCAGGTGCCAGGCTACCGCCAGGAGCAAGTGGAGAAGGGGCTGAAGCTCTTTGGCCAGCTCATTAACAACAAAACATTCCTGCTGTGCTTTATTCGCACTCTGGAGGCCCAGCGTGGCTTCTCCATGAGGGACCGCGGCAACGTTGCCTCGCTGATCATGACCGTGCTGCAGAGCAAGCTGGAGTACGCCACCGACGTCCTGAAGCACCTGCTGTCTGACCTGATAGACCGCAACCTTGAAAGCAAAAATCACCCCAAATTGCTGCTTCGCAGGTAATTAGCGCCTCATTCCCACATCTGACGAGCGACATTTCTGACTTACTTTGTTTGCTTAATGCCGTAATTTTTCCCACTGTTCCTCACTTGCAGAAGTTTAAACGAACTCATCATGAACATGAGCCTCATAGTAATTTGCAGCTTTGAAATTATTTCTTTGAATATTTGATTTTTTTGTCTGGAGGGAAGTGATTGTACAACAACTTGAATTAATTCTCCACACTGGGTCACAACTTTACATTAAAAGAACAAATAAATACATAGAAAACTTTTATTATCAGATGAAGTTCTCTCGTGCCGATCTCCTCAACCTCACAGTTGATATTTGATCACAGAATCGATAGAGTTCATTGGAGTAGTTTGAAATGCCTACATTATTAATCACGAAAAGACTTCATGATTTTCACCTGGCTCAAAATGCAACACACTAACCACAGATTTTAGCACCACTAGCATCCCATATCATTAGCAAGAGCTGGCAGGTATCGCTCATGGACACTTGCTTCTTCATGTTGTTTAAAATGTTGGGAAAAGTTAAAAAGCACAGTGCTAAGTTAAAAAAAAAAAAAGTAAAATGTTGTTCGTCTTTCAACATGTACATGTCACAAGTTGCTTCACAGCTAGTATAAAAGCTATTTAGTTGACCAAAACCAGATTTAAAAACCTCACCTTGACTTCTGCCCACATATTTCTAGTTATTGTGTGTCTTGTCTTTTTCCATTAGTATTTGTTTGGATTTTCCACAAGGATAGTTGTCATCAGCAGCTCTTTTCTCGGTCCCATTGCTCCCACTCTATGACTGAAATTTGCTTCACAGTGGAGAGCGACGTTGGTTCTTGCAAACTATGGCAAGCCCAATTTGATGCTTCGTGTATGTTTGGCACAACATCCAGTATCACCATACCTGCAATAAAACATGGCGATTGCACCATCATGTTCTGTAGTCACTTCCCTCAACTGAAACTGGGGTTTGTTGACAAGATGGACAAGTTCTGACCCCCAAGCCTTCTGCTATTTTTTTTTTTTTTTAAACTTTGCTTGAGAGTCACTGCATTTCTCTGCAACATCACACTAGAGAATCCAAAGGCATTCTTCTTTTGCTATTTTTTTTTTTTTTTTAGCATCCCAGTGTGTCTAAACATAAATCAAAAGATTAGTTTCACCACAAAAGGGTTATATAAACGTCTGAGCAAGCACTGTTGTTTGGCTGTTTGTGGGAAGGGATGCAGATGAAAGGTTTACAGTGGATACGTGGCTCTCAGGAACCAAAGGCTACATATGCTTCTCAGTGTTCCCTATCTGTGACATGTTTGGATTAACTCCTGTGACCTTGAATCACTGGCTCAGAGTCAGAAACATCAGAGCGCATTGCTGTGTGCATCATTAGCCAAATAATTATAATTAATTAGCAGCGAATCCAATTTCAAATTGCTCATGAGGAAAGAAAAACTCATTCATGAAAAAAAAGGGGGGCATGGGGGAGATTATAAATGGCTCTCTGACACAATCACAGTCCTCTGTTGGATTTGTAGTCAAAGCCTGAATGGCATGCACTTGAACACTGCTCTGTATGTGATTATGCGTCCTGCCTGCGGTGTTTGGTAAATGCGGTGATTATGGTTGCGTGAGTAAACCAGCTTCTTTCATAGCTGTTGTTTACATGGTTAGTGCGGGCAGCTGCGTACGTCTGAGCACACAGAAAATGTTTTGTTGCTTTTTTTGCTTGCAGGTTGTCAGTCAAGCCTCGACACCCCCACCCCCCTTCCCACCCCAAATGATTTGACAGGCATGAGATAAATTAAGTTGTCCGTCGCATTTCAATTCAAATTCAGAGTCTCCCTCTGGCTGCAAACACTCGTGTTTTCTGCCAATAAAGACAAATGCATAAACGCAACATGGAAAAGGCAGACAGGGCTGAAATTAATCCCGCTCACTGTGCTGTCCAAGAGACAGTGGGCATGTTCGTCTTGTTGAGGTATGTTTAGACTCCGAGTTGTGATGCAGAGAGATGCAGCGGCCTGTGTGGAAATCCTGATTACGGTGCTTTGTAAGATTATTCCACCGTTTTTATTTTTCGCTTTAAACTAATGGTTTGAAGTCAAGATGGGATTTGCACCAATCAAAACACATTCTTACAGTAGCCATCCAATCTTTTTGTTTATTCCTGCTTAAATGTGATAGCCTCGTCGAACGTCATGCAAACTGATTTATTTTTCCACTATTCCATTGCAAGTTTTGACTCTTATAGAGCAAACTTGGCTCTAAAGCTACATATTTTTTATTGTTAAGACCAGTAACAATAATGCATGCCTGAAGGTAAACTGCTTTTAATACATTTAATTTATGTTGTAGACCAACACAAAATATTGCACCCTTGCTTTGCATGGTTTTCCAAAAAAATTTGTAGAAATAAAAATCTAAAAGATGTGACGTACACAGACACAGCTGAGATCTGGAAGTAGGTACTCTGGTCAAAAGAGACCAGAACTGAACAGTTTGGTGTACATGCCGAACAGTGAGGCAGTCGAGGACAGTAAAGACACTTCAAGCTTTGTTACATAGTGAAGAAAGTTGGAACGCCGAGGCGCAGAGACGAGCTAGGAAGTCGGCCCTTTGATCGCTGTTTATCGTGAGCCACGAGAGCCCTGTCTGTGCTATTTCTGCAAATCTATTTCTGCATATTGGATGGAAATTAAGAGCGATCAACAACCACAGAATAAAAATGCAAAGCACATTTCTCCTCCTCGATGACAACAGAGAGCAGGAAAACCTGGGGAAAATGCCAGCGCCATGCTGACTGCACAGAAGGGGAAACACATGTTCACATCACATCCGCACTCAGGTTGATTTCCCAATTGTCAAACATATGATGGCGATGGCCGCTGATCATATCGTTGCATCCCGTTATTCCTCCTTAAATCTCCTGCTTCACCAACCCAGCATGACTTTCAGATCTGATACGGCAAGCTATGCCACCCCGTAGTCTGTGAAGACTGGTGTGTCCTTGGTTAGCAGATAAAAATAGCTTTGATGCAAACACACAAACTTGAAATTTTAAACAAGGGAGAATTCACCCCTTTCCTCTTATTTTTATCTGTCTTTAATTTGTTCCATGCCTGTAGCTTTCTCTCTCTGTTTGTGGGTGTTTGCTCATTTCGGTGTTACTCTCCTTTCCTTTCTGCCTCTGTTCGCTCTTCACAGCTCTCTTCCTGTCCGTCTCAGCTTATCGCATGTGTAATGTCGGACCTACCTTTATTTCTCTTTCGCTGTCCTACGCTCTTGCTCTCAGTCTATATTCCCAGCCCTTTCCTCCCCCTTCCCTGTTTTCTTGATTGCTAAATCAATGCTTAAAGTGCGCGAGCTCTGGCATGGGATGTGAGCACAGCTCCCAGCTACCTCCTCTTCCAAGAAACGTGTGTGTGTGTGTGTGTGTGTGTGTGTGTGTGTGTGTGTGTGTGTGTGTGTGCGCGCTTCTCTCCTCGCTCCACACACAAGCTCACATCCTTCCATCTGTCCCATCTCAACCTGTGCTGAAGCACAACCACCAGGCAAGCTAACTAACGAGAGCCTTCCACAACCATCTGTCGTATTGCTTCCTGCATTCTACTCCTTTAACTTCTTTCTAAGCTCCATCTCTCCATCTCCCTCGCTCTTCCTGTCACGCAGAGCTAAACACCCCTCCAACCCCCACCTCCGCCTTAAGTTTTATTTGGCTGCAGTTTAGACATCAAAATATTAGTTCTGATTATGGTCAAGAGGACCCAATATGCTTATGTGTTAATCACAGCTTTACCCTCCAGCACAGAGACCCCATCAGCATGCAGGTGGACAGGCCTCGCTGTAGGTCCATATGGATAATGTTGGTTGATAGAAAATGATTTTAGCCTCTAATTTTTTGAGTGAGAGAAATAAACGGATAACTGAGCATGTGCGTCAGGAAGAGAGCGATGGATAGAAGCGTTGGATTACTGTGAGAACGTTGTGGCATACGGCATGACTTGCATTCTTCACCCACAAAAAGCCAAAGTAAGAAATGGAAATGGTTGGTTTGGCATGCGACTGAAACCGATACAGAAATTAACCTTTTAATTCACTTCTCTCAACTTCATTTAAATATTTTTAGTTTGGTGTGTCACTGGTATACACTGATCTACCAAGGCTTTCAGTACTTTATTTAAAAAATAATAATAAAAATTGGACGATCTGTTCTTGTGGTTTTTGCGTTCTTTTAAAGAGATGCAGGAAAATTGACAGTCATCTCCTACTCTATGCAGCATCTCATGACGCAGCAGCGTCTCAACCCCATCTGTCGTTGGGCACTGCGGGCCAGCTGGCTGAAAAAGGGGAGCTACAGATTTTCCTGGTTCGTGTGAAAGAAAAATCTTAACGGCTTGGCAATGTTTCCTGTTGGAAAATACATGGTCTAATTATCACCACCAATCACTTTTATTGCAGTACTGCTGCTTCAAAACGACACTCGGTAAGCTATAAACAAGATGTCTGTTAAGCGGCTGAATGCAGAGCGACTACCCTACTAATTAACAATAATAAATATAATTATTCATTCTATATTTTTGCTATCTCAAAATCGAAATAACAAAAAATAAACTAATTGCATATCCATACAGTGTTCCATCTGTGACTCTTAGAAATAAGAAAACATAATTTTGAAAATTATAAATCTTTTTTTTTTTCCTACACAGTGAATGTCTATTTAAAATTCATCTATGTTCTCTTTTACATCCAATACATATACGGATTCGCTTTAGGTTACTATAAAATATTATTTAATGTTATTTATTCAGTGACATATGCCGTGTCATTTGCATCAGCATGTTGGGGGAAAAAACAAAAAAGAAACAGAATATCCAGGAATATTTGAACCGTTAGATAACAGTATGGTGTAACTTTAGCAATAGCAAAAATAATTGACACTTTTTATGTGAGAGTAAAATAATTTAGATCATGTTGTATTATTTTACCACAAAAAAAAAAACACAGGAGGACGGGTGCTATCTTTTAAATTTTTGCTGTCTGATCCCCCCACTGTCCCTCTTTAATCAGGGATACCTAAAAACTCCCATGGCTCCTGGGTCCTAGATCCTTTCAAGCATCCACCGGCCCGTCTGATTGACCGCCAAGTGGGCAAACGCCTGGCCATGCCAACGAGGCACGGCGAATTTCAAAAGATTAACCCAAAACATAGGTTGCTGTGTTTGGATTGTTAGCTGAGGAGAGGTTGGGATGAAGATTGTTTTAAAACGGTGTAATACCAGACACAAGCGTTAGATGTTGAGCAGATCCATCACAGTGCTGATTTTCATCACGGCTCCCAATAGAGAGTGCTGCGAGTGAGAATGAGCATAAGCTAAATGGTGGGAGTGCGCCAAGACTTCTTATTACTGCTGGGCTGGCACCCGCTGCCATTCGCACACACACACACACACACACACACACACACACACGCACGCACGCGTGATAAAGAGTAGTGAGCACAGGGGCTAATTTTTGGATACGTACGCAGTGGGATTAATTTGTGCTTTTTGCACACAAGCCTTCAAGCTGCCACACACTTGTCTGGGCACAAAGGCAAAACAGAAAACACACAATGTCCATTGGAAGTGGCTAAGTAAAAGGAAGTTAAAGAAAAAGAAATGTGGGTCTGAGACTCAGCCAAGCTATTTGTTCTTCATTCTCTTCTTTTACCCTTTTACTGCTCCTTCCTTCCTTCCTTCCTTCCTTCCCTATGCACCTCCTCTTTTTTTCCCATGCCTCTTTCATCCCAGACGGGCTACAATTGTGAAAATGGAGAGGATTTGGAAGTGTGCGCGATTACATGATCCAGAATAGGGCAGCCAAATGGAAATGAGGGAGGGAGGAAGTCAGCAAGGACACATGAAAGAAAAGATGAAAAGTGACCTTGTTGACCCTTGGATCTGTGGATGGAGGAAAGGGCGGGACGGGCTGAATAAAAAGTGGAGGCACAGTGAGAAGCAGGAAGTTAATCCCCTCCAGGTGTTGTGCCAGCTCTGGTGGGGGGTACCAGACTACCCCACTGGCACATTACGCTCCCCCCCCCTCGCGCTGCAGCGTGGAGGCCTTTTTTTTTTCTTCTTTTTTTTTTACGAGGCAGACTGAATGGTGAAGGGAGGGAGGGCTGCAGGTGGCAGCCGACTCACTAAGGACAAAAACTGAACACACAAATGGGCACAATGGACACTAATCCTGAAATATTGATGTCTACGGTAGTCTCTCATTTAGAGCAGGGGCAGGGGTGTGTGTTTATTATTGCCCACATACTCCCGCTGCTAACCACGAGGGTTGCTGTCAAAGGATATCCGATCCTACCCGCTCCTTTTCGCCTCCTGCCACCACCGCTGTTGTTATTATGCATGCATATTAGTCATTCACACGAGATCAATCACACTGTTGGCCCAGGTCAATGCACGTGCACACACACACACATTACTTTTGCCCCACCAGTGGAGCATGGATGCCAGGCGGAGAAGGAGAGGCAGATGTATTCATTCACTTTCTATTGTGCCCGGATCGAGTGTTAGTCCAGTGAATAGGCGAGGGAGCGCTTGATAATGAGGCCAGTGTTATTACAGAGCCACTGCGGCCCCTAACAACATCAATCCACCGGGATCAAATAAAGGCTTTTAATTGCTTCGCCTCATATTAAAATCCCCGCCGCTTGTACACGAGCTGCCCTCGGCGTGCCTGAGCATAAAAGGCGGCCGAAAGATTGTCTGAAAGGCCATCGTATAGCGTGTGCAAACGCTCTCGCCGTTCATGTCCTTACAGATGCATTTGTCCAGTGAAAGCCTATTCATTAACAGCTGCCGCCACTTTTATTTGAAGAAAATTTGACACTAATGTCGAATATTTATGATGCCAGTGCAGGGATCAAATCTCAGCATGTACTTTGTGCTTGTTTGCAGGACAGAGTCTGTTGCAGAGAAAATGCTGACCAACTGGTTTACGTTCCTTCTCTACAAATTTCTAAAGGTGCAGTAACTTTTCTTTATCCTCAACTTCAACAAATTTATGCAGCACACAGTGCTTTTTTGTGTTTGTTTTTGCAAAGTAATAATTTTTTGTGTCCCTGGGATTTTATGAAGTTGCGGTAAAAAAAAATCCAGCATATTTTATCGGGTCTTTATCTGATAGACCATCACAAATTAGAAGGAAAATGAGCCCTGCTTTTCCTGTTTCCTAACAGATAAATATCTAAAAAGTGTGGTGTGTGCATTTTCAATTAGTTGTCTTTATATCAACGGGAATATCAGGGGAAGCATGTCTAGAAACTGATTATTTTTTTTGGAAAATAGCTCAAGCCATGCTAACACATTGTTAGCGTAGTTTACCTCCAGCTGTATGATTTCTGTGCTCTTGTTCATTTTATGGCAATGAGAAACGAAAAGGTTTGTAATTGCGCAACCACTTCTGACTGAGGAACTGCAGCGTTTTGATTCAAATGATTGTTTGCAACAAGAGTCTGTCTTTTGTGAACATTTCTGTTTTAAATCATCTAGTGTTGGGGAATCTCTGTGTTTTACTGAATACCGGAGAAAAGAAGGACTAGAAACATTGACAAAAAGCTACTACATTGTTCTGAACATTTAGTTTAACATTTTGTTCCTAGAAAAGTGAGCCCATAAATAGCTCTCTGAGCTATACCGCTTCTGTGAAACGCATTTGTCCAAATGTTGTTGCAGGAGTGTGCAGGCGAGCCCCTCTTTTCCCTCTTCTGTGCCATCAAGCAGCAGATGGAGAAAGGCCCCATTGACTCCATCACAGGAGAGGCTCGCTACTCGCTCAGCGAAGACAAGCTCATCAGACAACAGATTGACTACAAGACACTGGTAAGGGATTCACCTGCCCTGGAGTACTGGGGCTAAGGGGAGATGCTTAATATGCTTTCAGGGACAGGAAGAGTGAATAGGGTGGTCATGGGTGGTCGGTTGTGAGATCTGCAAAGGGACACAGAAGTTGTTGTTTTCACGCTTGACATGCGCAGGGGGCACTAGAGTGGTGACCTCACTAGTGGCAAGAGCTGTCAAGAAAAGGCTGGGTTTCAGTGCATGTATGACTGCACACAAGCTGAGAAACAACTAAGATTTCCCCTTCTGTATCCTCTTAGTCATTAGCTAAATCTCTGTTTTAGTCCTCTCTACTGTGACTAGTGGCTATCAGCTGTGGTACCCCAGGTTTCTGGTTTTGTTCATGTTCCTTTGGTTTGTCTCTCGGGATCGGGGTTTAGAATCGGTGGCTCCACATACATTTCTTGCAACGCGTCAATTTCATTCATGTTTTTGCTCCAGGTGGTCAACTGCATACATCCAGAGAATGAGAAAAGTCCAGAGATCCAAGTGAAGGTCCTAAACTGTGACACAATAAGTCAGGTGAAGGAGAAAATCCTGGATGCCATCTACAAGAACGTCCCGTATTCACACCGCATAAAGGCCTCAGATATGGACCTGGGTAAGAATCCTAGGTTTAATGACTTTTAGAAACCCTTTCTGAGAAGTACAAACAAAAGTACTGTGTTTTCCTTTTATTCTTTAAGATTGGTGATATCTTGGTTGTAACGGTTCTAATATCTAAAAAAAAAAAAAGGTCTGTTACCAGACCAAAACTTTCAATCTGTCACAATTTCCAGAATCTTAACTGATAGTTTTATTCACAAGCTTTGAACACTGATGCAGTTAATATATTGATTTGTACCAATGACTTTGGAAAGGCTTTGACTGTGCTGTGATGAAGAGGACAGCACAAGCTTAAGAGCGAGACGAAAGTGACACTGAGAGCGGCGACAAAAGAGAGGCTGAGGAAGCGTGTCAGGCTGTTGAATTCTGACAATGAGGAAGACGACTTTAGTGGTTTTAGCGCAGGAGGAAGGTGAAGATGGCAATCAATAGCATTTCTTGGTAGGCTGCTCTATTTTTTTTTTTTTTTAAGTGGCTGTGCTACAGGAACTGTTTGGAAAAATTATACACATTTCAATAAATGTGTTATTTTACAACATGGACACCTGCTGATTATTGACAAGTGAGGCCTGTACATATACTTTTTTTTTTTCTTTTCAAAGTTAGTGAGTGCAGCTCATATTCATTTAGTAGTGCAGAAATTAAGGTACGCTTCCGTCACTGGTTGAGCCAGATGATTGATCGCTAAATCGCTCGAGGCAATTATTACTTTCTTTAAAATCTGCCTTCTCTCTTTATAAATAGATGTTTCTGACAATGTGAAAAAGATGTTTTAGTATCTCACGTAATCAGCTGTTTTAACTGGTTGCTATTTATTAATGATACTGCAGTGCTGTGTCCTGCCCTACTAATACCTACAGACCGTCTCATCAGGAAAGATTTTGCTTTTCATGGCTTGATATTGCCAAATATTTATATATTTTTTTCCAATCTCAAATCAAAGATGGGCTGAGTGCATACCGTGGGGATTCTGTCTGAGAGACAGCTAAGTGGAAAAACTGGTTCATCCTTTTGATGACACTCTTAAAAAAAAAAAAAAACTTGATGGACCCCCTTGGGAAGGAGACGTGGTTCTCTTATTGTGTTGTTGTTAAAGGGAATGAGGAATTTGGGCCACCCTCTCTATGGTCTATTTGTCTGCATTTGAGCAAGCTCACTGGAGAACGTATGAATGATTTTTTTTTTTTACATCATCCTACACTCAAAGAATATATCCAACATGTCGACCGAGAGTGGAGGAAAGTTGTTTTTTTGTTTTTTTTATCATGAATCCATTATGCTCTCAGAGCACACATGGCTGTAGGATTTTAATTTGTGAATGTAATTAGGATCTTTTTTTTTTCTTTTTTTTAAATACTATGTTTCAGAAAATAACTGGTAAACATGTAGCACCGAGCTAAACATCTCCAACTCTCCCTGACAGACAGACAGACTGATCACAGTGGCTAAAAAGGGTAATGGGATTTGTGGCATCCGTGTCTTGAGACAAATTGACCTAGAGTATTGTTCTCCTGAGTGCTGTCTTTAATTCTACTGTGCGACAAGCTACAAATGTCCTCCGAATACCATTGTCGTTTATTCCTAAGGACACCAAATACGACTGTTTTTCTACCTTTCAACCCGTCACCTTACAAACCCTAATAATCTCAAATGTCATGTTATTTCAGTGGATTTTATGTGATGCACCATTTTATGTAGTGTGCAGAAGAATGCTTGCTTTGGAATATGTTTGTAAAAAAAAAAAAAAGTGTAAAAGTGGGATATTAATGTGAATCCAATCCTCGTTATACTAATAATCCTATAAAAATAGTCCAACGTGTCCTTTGAAGGCATGTCAGAGGTTTGGTGAAGAATAATAAGAGAATACTCAGCATCATGGAGACAAAGTAACTCACTAAACACATCAGGGATGTGGCAGGTTTAAGGCAGGTTTGGGTTATAAACCAAAACTTTAATATCTTTAATATCTCAGTCTATTACTAAACTGAGACTATAGCCAAACCTACCGAGGAGAGAGAAGTTAAGAAGCCCATGGCAACTCAGTGGTAAAGAATCACAGCTTGGATGGAGGAATCTGTGAATTAGACGAGGCTTACTCGTGCAAATCTTGTCTGGATATGAGAGGGACAAAAAGAAAGACATGACAAGACTTGTTTCAATTTCACCAGAAGCCATTTTGGGGACACAGCAGACATGCGGTGGTGGGTGATTGAGGAACTAAGACCAAATTGAACTATTTTTGTGTTAAAACAGAAACTGGTATTTAAAAAAAAACCCACTGGAAACACATGCCCTTAAGGACTGGACTCCACACATAACATAGCTTTAAGCTTCTTTTTCTACTTCACAACTATAAACCAAATTGTGTTGATCTGTCTGATAATATCCCAATAAAATACACTGAAGTTCAAGGAGAATTAATACTTTTGCAAGATACTGTATTTATGCACCTTGTTGCAAATATGTTATGGATTTATGTAAATCAAAGTAAGACCTGCCATCTCTTCTTGCCAAAGCCCTCATTTCCTTGGCTTTGTTTGCTCGCACAAACATACACTGACTCCTTCTGATTAGACTGATTAGAAACCACCAGATTTGGGAACAAGGGGGGATCTCAGTTTGCACTGGTTTTACCCTGTGTTTATCGTTATTATTAAATCTTTCCTGCCATTCCTTTCGCTCTGAGCCTCTTCATTTGTTTACTGAGCCTTGACTAGAGACCGGAGCTCATTTGCATCTTTATAGAAAGATGTACTGCGCAGACAAAAACAACAGGAGAATCTTTATTTCCTGCAGATTCTTCAGATGCGAACACAACTCTGGTGGATCCTCCAAAGACAGGCCTCATCAGGCAGCACCGTGATTGCCGCTTTGTTTTTCCTGTTTGTGATCAGAATAGCAGATGACAATGGCCGACGCAAGTGAGGAAACTCGGCAAGTGGCACAGACAGAATTATATGTTCAGAAAACTCTTGATGCCTAAAAACAGAACAGAAGAGTCAGCTGCCTGTTTCCAATATGGCTGTTCGCTTCCCTCTCAAATAATGTCGCTGCAGTATTTGATCAAAGCTGCCGTTAGTTTTGTGCTGATGCGGTACCAACGGGAAGGTTGCATCCATCACCTTCTACTGTTTTCCCAAAAGAACCGAAATGTTACATCGTGGACATGTGGGAGCTAAATAATTGGCACACTTTAGGTGATAAAAGTTTAATTGCCCTTCAAAAACATTCCAATTAACTCGATAAAAATTCAAAAGAAAAACCTCAGCATTACTAAAGCAGTGCTAGGCTGAAGATTCTTTCCAAAACATTCAAAGATTTTATTTTCTTTGACCTGGTTTGCCCCAGTCTGACCTCGTCCCCATGTTAGTCTTCTACCAAACAAGAAACTTCAGCTCAGCGTTTGCCTTGTTTTCAGTGTGTTATCTTTGTAAAACCCCTCTGGATCATATTCCAAGCAAATCCCAGTGTTGCTTTTGAGACAATAATAAAATATTTCCAAAACAAAAAAATAGTCTACAAAGTTACCTGTGGTATAAACTGGTAAAAACAAAACTTTTTTTAACCAAGAGATACATCATCATTCCCTTTTAGCACTCTGCCTCCAAATATTGATTGCCACTGTTGAACATCTCCTTTAGGATTTCATTTTTTAGTTGTTGTGGTTGAAAAGTGCTAGCTATTCCCAAAAGCAAAAGTCAGGCATTGGTACAAGCGCCAAAATTCCCTCCTCCTCGTCCCAAAGGCGGCCCAGTTTATCAAACAACATGTTAAGATTTGGTGATATCTTGACAGATGGAGAGAGGGGAGATTAAAACCAAATCCCCCCCAACAGACAAAAAAAAAAGAAAGTCTTTACTGTCAGCGAAGTGAGGGTATTTGGAAAATGGGGTCAGTGTTTTTTTTATTTCCTGTTCCTTTGCAGAGTGGCGCCAGGGGAGAGGACAACGCATGATCCTACAGGATGAGGACATAACCACGAAGATTGAAGGCGACTGGAAGAGACTCAACATGCTGTTCCACTATCAGGTACGCTGTCCATATACTAAAGCATTCAACATAAAAAAAAAATAAAATACTGAGTAAATCAGTTGTAAAGATGACAGTTTGTTGGAAAATTATAATTTTCTTTGAAGGTACTTTTTTTTTTTTTTTAAAGAAACCCCTGTCGAGCTTCTAAACATGTTTGTTTTTTTATTTCTCGTGATTATTTATTCAGAATACGCATTAAATTTGAAAGATTACAAATCACACATTAAATAATAATAAAACTAATACTGTTTATTTACTTATAATTGAGGGGAAAAAAGAGGTACAGAAAAACAAATCGGTTTTCATGTTGATTGTACTCTATAGTTACTACGTCTGTGCTGTAAGACTCAGCATCCAAATAGCAGTGAATAAAGTCTAAAATCTATAAACAGTTGGATTTTCTCGTGAGCCTACTAAAAGGATTTTCCGAATTAATTTTGATTCTATATTAAAAAGAGAGGGATGAGTTTGAAAAGTCCTCAAATCAGCTATGATCTATCAACCTTTCACAACTGAACCACGTTAATGCAGACTATAGAGATACCAAAGGTGTCAAGCTTGTTACAATCAAAAATACTATCTTATGGCTGTGGCTGTTTTCAAATGAAAGCATTTCAGACTTTGTAATTAATTTACTGAATAACAAGACAGCTGATATTGAAGTCTTTTAAAGCATTTTACCTTTTGTTATATGAAGATTAAGTGTCCATGTAGCAAAAACAAAGGAAAATGGACCTGCCTCACCAATATGGTGCTAATAATTCAAGCAGCTAGGCAAGTAGTGACTGTCTCCTCCAAAGTGCAAATTGCGTGGTGCCTAAATTAAATGTCAGCAGCAGCAAGTGTCAACAGTCTGGGAGTATGAAGCGTGGGTGGAATGGATTAGAGAGCTGATTTGAATCGGAGATAAGATAATGAAGACAGAAGTTAATTCTTTTTTTTTTTCAGGCTGAGAAAAAGGGCAACTTCTCCTTGACGGACATAAAAAAAAAACCCCTGAAAAACACTCAGAACCACTCAAAAAATTATAAGGAGGCAAAGCAAAGAGGAAAAAAAAAGTATCAAACATTAAACGTTCACGACAATTCAACTGCGTCTTTGTAGAGTTCAAACCTCAAAGCAGGAAGCAGACAGTACATAGTTACTGATCAGAATCACTATCGCTATGGGATTCTTTGTTAATCGGCTTTGATTGGAAATTTGCAAAAATAATCTTCTGACCTCACGCAACCTTCAGTTGCTAAGGAAAGAGTTTGATTGGTGGAACCACACGTAACCACCGGCAGAATAAATCTGTCCATTACAACACATTGCCGTCTTCTTTCTTTGGGGAAACGGTGCTCAGTATTCTGTCTTTTACTCCCCAAATGTTATTTCCTCAAATGCCACTCCTCTCTGTCACATTTCATTATGGTCCCCCTGCTCATTGCATATCGATTCAGTATATAAGAGCAGCGATGAGGGCGAGTACTTGAGTTTCTTGGAGGGTTGTTGGGCTCCTCACAAAGGAAAATCAGAATCTGCCCTGTGGGCCTCCTGCTTACAAATGATATAAACATATTATGCATAAGGAGCAGATTGAGAGATGGGGTGAAATAATGACACAATCTTAATAAAGCCTTAGCTCGCACATGCACATATGTATATATATATACATGCAGACTAACTCCTGCTTGTCCAATCCACCCACACACCGATAAAGATCACTTCAATTAACCCCAAAGCATAGCCTGATTATGCAAAAAGGAGGCATTCTTTGTGTGTGTGTGGCTGAAAAAGTCCCCATCCCAGCTGTATTAATTGAATCCAGTTTGGCTGACTGGTTGTCGGAGAGGCAGATTGACTTTTTTTTAAATTTTTTTTATTCATTTACACTCCTTGTTTCTTTACATATCCATGAACACACCACCTTGGAGAAAATGTATTATTAAATGGAGACTGTGGGACGTCCCCTCTCACACAGGCCTCCGCAATGCTCTGTTAAACCCTCACTCCCCCCCCCATCATTCATCGCGGGGATGTGTGGGCTGAGCGCCGCGCATAAGGGTAATAACACATTCTGTGTTTACTCACACGAAACCAGAAGAGATGAAAGGGAATAGGGGAAATTACACCAACACAATGATGTACACTTCTGGCTGCTTGTGTTAGAAGTCTGCTAAAATGAAAACCTCAAAACAAACAGTTTTGTGTTTGAGGAGTCATTTCATGATGCGTGCGTCTGTTTTCCAGGTACCTGATAATGCTGTGATGGCCCTGGTTCCCAAGCAGGTCACAGCTTACAACTCGGTAAATAACTCCACAGTGTCCAGAACGTCTGCAAGTAAATACGGTGAGAATCTGTCGCTGCATATCTTTACGTTTTATTTTTAAATGCATAATAACATAAATGTATATAATTTGTATCATAATACACTGCATCATTGTGAAATGGGGCAGGGGGTGGAGGGGGGATACACAGCTTTAAAAGAATTTGGGAGAAATACGTGGAGAGAGACATAATGTGACGGTTTGGATCAAAACATCTTTATGTCCAATTCAATGTCCAGAACTAAATCCAAAGAAAAATGTTATGTTTTAATTATAAGAAATAGGGAAAGCTATGCGTTACTTTCTGTCTTCATCGCAATTATGCAAGTTTGTGATGATTTGTTCTAAAAAAAAAAGAAAAAAGTCTCAACTAAATAAACCGTTTATGTCTGTAACTTGACAAAATGTGCAAAAGTTTAAGAAGAAGTGCATCATATATACACACGTATCCTCCAGGGGGTAAACGTGTGCTCGTCAGAGCAAGAAAGACGAGCCGCGTATTAGAGTAGTTGAAAGGATTTCTAAAATATGAAGAGACCAAATAGACCTTCTCCTTTCACTTGTTCAGGCCTCTTGAGACATAGAAGAGTGTCCTCTCATCCCTCCATGTGCCAATGTATCCTCCGCCTGCCCGTCTGCTCCACGTCTCCTTGAGCCTGCCGAACCATCAAGTTAGATGCTGATCAAAGGGCTAGCTTTACTGGTCACAAACACTTCAGGCACTTCAAATGCCAACGCCACAACATTAGCATTGCCTCATTTCCATACGGTCCAAGCCTCACCTCCCTACTACCTAATGACACCAGATAGGACATGAGTGCTCCGACACACGAGAGAGGAAGGAAGCTGGTGATATTTCCTTCTACTATTTTAATGGGACTGACTCGAAATATAAATGACTACATGACTGGTGTGGTACTTGAGGAGAGACTTTGAACTCCTCCTGAGTGCAACTGGCAAATAACAAACATGGAGATGAGGCAGAGAGAGTTCAGAGGAGGAACCTTTTGGTACAAGTTTCAACGTGTATGCAAACACCATGACTTCTTTTCTGCTCTTTACATAATGGCCTGTTCTGCTTTGGCACAGCATTGTCTAGAAACCACACTTGTGTTAAATCCTAAAGGTCACAGTTCTGACCTGTGTTGCCCTACGGCACTAACGGATTGATGCAGCAGAGTGAAGTTAAGTCCCCACAAAGAAAAAAAAAACAGCAATTAGCTGACGCTCACTGAAGTCTCCCTTAAGAGACAAAAACATTTGCAATTGATCATTCATTCAGTTTCAGTAATCGATACCAAACACACTCCCCCCATATCCATCTTTTCTTTTTTAACTCTCTCCTTCATACTCTGCTTGCACTTTCTTCTCTGGACAGATTGATTGATTTCTGGCACTGTGAAAATCACTTTTTTTTTACACTTCTCCCCACAGACCGCACCCACTGATCAATTTTTTTTCACACTGTGTAAACATTCATTGAGCCATGTGTTTGGAAATGTCATCGCCACGCCGACCGCTGGGTGGGCCATACATATTTCATCTCGTCTGACACCTGTTCGATTTCCTGTCAGCTGCCGATATAATGTCTTGTCAACTGAAGGAGATGCTGTGAAAAATTAACCATGCGGACTTTCTGAAAGTTTCAAAGGCGAGAACACGGACCTGTGAAATGAGGCCTTGAGCCAAAGCCCTGCTCCGTCGTGACATTTAGGTTACAGCTGCTTATTTTAGTCTGTTTTCCAGCTGTTTCTTTTTCATTCTTGTAATTGGGGGGGGAAAAAAAGGGAAAATTATTGAAGTCTTTGGTTAGAATCTGGACGAGTATATAGACTTACTCCTACTGTATATTCATAGAAATCTGAATAAATGGAAAGAAAACAGCAATGAATGGTCTTTGCCCTTGTGATTCCCACCAGCTTGAAGTAAACATTTTTCTCCACAGAGAACATGATTAAGTACACTGGAAGCCCGGACAGCATGCGCTCCCGCACCCCTATGATCACTCCCGACCTGGAGAGTGGGGTGAAGGTCTGGCATCTGGTTAAGAACCACGAGCACGGAGACCAGAAAGAAGGCGACCGTGGCAGCAAGATGGTCTCCGAGATCTACCTGACACGACTTCTGGCAACGAAGGTGAGAGAAACCTGCTGAAGGAAAAAAAAAAAAAATCCCCTTTAATTGTTTTCTTGTTGATATTTATCTACACATATTCTTATTGGGATCTGAGCATAGTGTGGCATCATTTAATGTCTTGGAAGCAGTTGAGCAAGCGAAAGCGTGACCGGTCACTATAACCCTTATACGCGGTGTTATGACGACTCAGAAAAGCCTCACTTTATTTAAATATTCATGATTGCTCGGGATGAATCATCTCTGTGGAAAATATTATTCAAATGTATTCTCTACCCCCTCAGGTGAGAGAAGGAAAATAGATATTTCTGTTTATTTGCTTCTTTCATTACCGTTCCACAGAATGCAGCATATCAAAAAGTCTAAAGAAGAAGAAGGGGAAAAAAAAGGCTCCAAAGCTTGTGAATGTTACAAAAATGATATGGCCAAACAGAACTGGTGATAAAAAATGAGACACTTTGAATGTGCCCTTGGACAATAGCCTCTAAGATGGGAAGGAAAATAGTTAATTTGGTTTAGAGGGAAGTGTGACTTTGATCCTAGAGCTGAATGTAAATCACAATCTGCTCTTAAAGCACTTTTTTTTTTCTTTTTCATTTGACTAACATTATTAGAAAGATGGAGCCAGACATACTGAGGCAGTAAAAAGAAAAGGGTGGCTACGCTCTGGAAATGTTCAGGCTGAAATTGCTTCAATCAGAACAATTTCACATTGTTTTTTTTGTTTTTTTTAAGTGGTTTGCAATTTTAGCCAACCACAATGTATGTCAATTCTATGTATTTATAATAGCGCCAATTCACAACATGTCATCTCAAGGCACTTTATGAAAACAAAGTACAATATTTTCCTACTGTGCTTACAAATTATGTATGTCGTGTCACTCTGTCTGTGTCACGGTTTGGTATTATTTTACGTCAAAATGTTTAAAAAAGCTTGTGCGAGAGAGACTCAGTCATCACAACAAGGCCTCTCAGGAGCTACTGCCTCTCTTACTTTGAGAGTTTCAAGCACAGACACCAGGTGTCAAATTTAAACCTCTCCCCTTAACCGGAGCTCATGATAATAGGCTAAACTTATCGAAACCGATAAAGTCAGGCCGACACAGCAAGTAGACAGCCCTTTGTGAGACAGACTTCACTTTGACGAGGAAATGTCAAGGTAATAAAAAAAACAGGAGAATATGTTTAAATGTAGTACACATGTTCTCTGGGGGGATAGCTACCATGCAGATGTGTTGGCAGAATCAGGTATTCAATTAGCAGGGTAGGAGGTGTGTAACAGTGACTGTAACAGAGAACATAATAACCAGCATATGAGAGAAACTAATAAACAAACTGGTGATTGGAGACTAAAAGGAAGCCGGGGAGCTGCAGCAGCTGTCACCATGACATGTACTGCTCAGCCCTCCACACACCTTCACACATGCAGTCATGTCGGCTCACAGCCTCAGCGAGTCGCTTTGTTTCCCTGCTGTTATCCCACTCTGAGGTGCAGAGAAAGGGAAGCTTCTGGCTGTTGACAGAGCATCGTCTTTAAAAATGGATTGTTTTTGTGAAATAACCAGTCTATGTTGGCTGGCCATCTTTCTTGGTGAGAAATGATTAGGCAGACAGGCGGTGTAATTGACTGCGTTTGCCTCTTGCCTTGCCAGTAAATACCTCTCCCTGGCAACATGGCTCATGCCTCTCGTATTAGCTTCACCGGCGAGGCTTTGGAGTGAGGGTGGGGGGGTGCAGCAGGTGTTTTATTTAGTGGCACAGGGAAAGGGTGCGTTTTCTCACTTTCACACAGGTGAGTGGTGGGGCTCCTCTTCCCTCCAGCGTTCTGATTGTTTGCTTTCCTTGCATTTCATTGTTGAACGACATCAAAACATCCAGATGACACGTTGTGTTTAGAGTGCAGTCTAATAACAGGGTGGATGGCTGTGGGGTGGGGGTGTTTTGGCAGTAACCAGCTCCACAGAACCCTGTGACGACGACAGGGTCGATACCAGAGCAGCCTTCGAGATAGAAGATGACGGACGGTGTTACAGGTTGAGCACTTGTGTGCCCACAAGGTTCCAAAGCAGCTTGGAAAACGCTGGAATTTAATTGAAGCATTTCCCAGCTCCCAAAAGAATTAGAAAAAGACAAAAATTAGGCATGAAAAATATTTGTAGTCAGACTTAATACTACAAATTAAGTCTGACTACAGAAAGTGTCCTCCTCTTTGTGTGCTTTCATCTTTTCCTTCTGTCCTTTCTGAGTGTTTTTCCTCTGTTTTTCATTCCTTTCCTCTTTTTTCCTGTGTATCTTACCTTTTACTATTTCTTCCTTGGAGTATCCCGCCCTTCCCTCTGTCTCCTACCTTCCTTTTCTTATTCCCTCCTCTTGTTCTTCTGTGCTGTGCTCTCTGTGTCCAAATCCCTGATCAGTCTTTCCTTTTATTTATTTTTTTGAAACGGTAACTCTTGAATGAGCTGCAGCTATTGTTTTTTTTAACCTGTATATATTTATATACATAGACTCCATTATAATAGGTGGCTATGAGTCCCTTTTTAAATATATATATATATATTCTGGCATTTTTTGCTATGATAGAAAATTGCATTTGTGACATACTTCAGTGGGATTCTTTGAAAGAACATTTGAGTCCATGATGACTGGAGATTTTTCATTATTTTTTTTATTTGCTTTGTGATCCTTAACCACAGAACAATCAATCAGTTTTGCATCTCTAACCATATTTTTTTGGGGAACAAAAACAAAGACGTCTGTCCTTTAACCTTATTGGTCAAGTGGTACTGTAAAGTTGTAGGTCATAGATATTTCAGGCAAGGAATATCATATCAATTTGAATAAAAGTGGCCTGAGAACAAAGATTTTGAGTAGTCCTGCAGTAGGTTGAGTAAACCTGAGTCAACTTTGTAATTAACAAATTGAGTATCTGCTATTCAATTTGTCAATCAGGTGGTTATGATCAACTGTAAGACCTAGTAAAACAAAAACTGACGTTCTTGATTAATTTCTTTAGTGATTAAAAACCTTTGATGTTATATGAGCAAAAACCTGCCTGGCTTTTACAATAAATGTTTTTTTTTTAATCAAAAAGGAGTACATTTTCTTAAAGACTGCCAAATGTCAATGACCTTCGCAAAAACATTGGTTATTTGCTTGTAATTTATTAATGCTTTCAAAGTTGATTTTTCTTAAAGAGGATTGATCACTGAAGCTTTTAGGTCTTCAGGATAATGACTTGAAAGAAAAAAAAAAACATCTGCGATCTCCAATATTTTAGGTGCAACACAGCTACGGAACCCTGCCACACACACACACACACATTAGGTATTCCCTCGCCACTCAGAAACATGCTGGCCTAATAAAGATGTACATGATCTCATCTTCATAGAGAAATCGGAAGCCGTTGGGAATTCTGGCTGCATTAAAATTATAGCCGCAATTGTTGGACTAACAGGATTCCCTCCTCCGACTCTCTTTTACATCTCTTGACTTTCATTTGGTCATCTGCTTCTGCCAAATTGGATTTTTATTTGCCTGCGCCTGTACACACCTCAACTGCCACACTCGATGGCCTCGTTTTCTGATAGGAAACCTGCCGTTTTCATTTCCCTCCCGTGCTTCCACTTTCTCCCCTGCATCCCATCAACTTGTTCTTTACAAGAGGATTAGATTCTTTCACTCTGTGTGTCTCTCCTCTCATCTCCTCCTCCTCCTCCTTAAAGTCGCCAACATTAAATCAAATTAAGGTCAATGGTGCAGTGTGGGAGCTAATCCGGCAGCACAAAGAGGCTTAGGAGATGCACCTTCTGTTCCCAGATATTATTGAAAGTCAGCTGTGAAATAACAATTTCTTCCATCAAAGCTGCAAGCAGATTTAGGGGTCGGGTCTGCAAGATATGAGAGTCACATACACAAACATCGGAATGAAAGGACTACATGAAAATGCATGGCACAACTCAGAATATGATTGGAAAAAATATTAAGTTTATAGTAACTTCTCATTGGACATTCTTAGTATATCATAAAACGTATAAGAAAAAAACTGTCAATCCTTAACTATGGGATTAGAGTCTACTGTACCTTAAGTATTCATAAACTTTGATAAACTTGGGCATGACTGGGAATACATGCATGGTTTTAACATAAAGAAAATCTCTAATGCATGGCAAGCATCTATATTTGACAATCCTTAAAATCCAGTCTCCCTTTAGAAGTCGCCTAATTACTAAACTGAATTCACCTATGTGTTTACTTAGTATACACACAACGGACGTTGTTGGGGAATAACGGTGAATGGTATCAATAAGTACAAGGGTTACATGAGATGGGGGTAAAGTGGATAAAGTCTAGAGAAAAAAGCAAATAAGTCCAATGACCAATTCAATCCATGTTGAGGAAACAGCATTTTGCAGGAAAACGGTAAATGCACCATCCATCGGATGAAACCTGGTAGATATTACACGACGCTGGACAAAGTAAAGGGCCGTCCTGCAACACGTCGTCTCAGTTTAGGATGGCAACTGGTAGTGCTAATTTTAGTTATGGGTATCAACAGAGTAAAAAGCGATGACAACTATTTGTTTTTTTCCAATTTCTATTTGTAAAAACTGCTAAACCATCATAACTTTTCTTTCCTTTTTCATTTGAGAACTACTTTATGAATGTAATGTGATAAATGCGGAAAAAGTTCCAAGGGTAAGAGCATCTTCGCTTGGAACTGTGCCCTTCCACACGACACACTTGGACGTCTGTTCTCTCTGACCCGCAGGGTACATTACAGAAGTTTGTCGACGACCTGTTTGAAACCATCTTCAGCACCGCCCACCGGGGCAGCGCCCTGCCACTGGCAATTAAATACATGTTTGACTTCCTGGACGAGCAGGCGGACAAACACAGCATCCACGACCCGCATGTGCGACATACATGGAAGAGCAACTGGTGAGTTCAAATCAAATCGGCAATATTTGCTACTTGTGAACACAAAGTTGTTGACGCATCGGGGTGTGGTTTCTTTGGTAGAAAGTTACTTGCTCATTTGTGCTGCAGTCTGGCTTCTTTCAAGGCCTCTTGTGCATTTTGGCACATATACCACAGCAGTGTCTTGTCACTGCCAAGTTCCTCCATGTGCTTCTTCCCTTCCTAATACCCATTAGCCACAGGGGTGTGTAATCTTCGTTAAAGCCATTCACAAGAGGCTAATCCAATTGGCTGCCAAGACTCTCCATTATCATCATGGGTTACTGGGCCAAAATAACGCTCGTCACTGTGGAAATCTCCATAGTGACAAATGTGCACTTCCAGGTGCATGAGTACACCTCTAAATTAATATCCGCTTATTAATTTAGGCCACGTTGACCTCTGTGAAACCACTTTATGAAGCCTGGTCGAAGTTAAATAACCAGCCGGAAACTAGAATGGGAGCCGAAGAGAAATGAAAAAGTGATGAAGAGGAAGTGGATGCAATGGGAGTTAAATACACTAATAACTCGTTAGCCTTCTGGCCTCTGTCACGATCCCAGCATGCATAGCACAGAGTGAGGCTCAGAAGGACAATTCAAGATGGAGGGAGGAAGTGTTTGCTTTTCATTTTAATTTTGGTGTTTCTAGTGTCATGTCATGGGATAGTTTGGAGGTTTTAAGTATTTTCTGACAGCAGAACAGGTTTGGTAGCATTATTTTCTTAATGGCCTCTATCTATCATAGGGAACTGTCAAAAACTGCTGCGACTGAGCCAGTTGTAGCTGTAGTATGTGTGAATATGCATAAGTTTAAGCTGGAATATTAGCTGTGACAAAAGGCCAAGAGTAGAGAATAATGATGCAAGCATCTCCTCCAAGCTGAGCCCCCATCCCATTAAGTCCCCCCATTCTCATTGTCATCATACACACCATTAACCTCAGCTGCAGTGAAAGCTTTTGCACCCCAATGCAACCCCCCAAAGTCCCATTTACCCCCCGTCCCCACCCGCCAAGTATCACAGTACAGCCCTGCCCTTAAATTATCCCCCCGCCTACCATTTGGCTCCTCTGTCATTTTCATGTGGTTCTTAATGGTGTTACTATAGCGCTAGGTTTCAAATAACATAGTTTGCACTGAAAAATCTGAATGTTTCTTCAGTTTGTTCTGCAAGCTGTCAAAAGCGAAAGCCGTTCCGGTTTCCCTTTGCTTCTTCTGTTCAAGTTTCAAACCCTCTGAAACCAACTTGGATACCTTTAATTTCTGCAGAAGCTTTAAATAACATAAATGCTCAGTCGTTTTCTTCTGCATTGTGTTGAGTTCAGCTGCGGATTTATTTTTTGCAATAAGTCTCTACATAGTGGAATCACTGGCTCTAGCAGCCTCTCCAGATGGTATCCTTTGGATTAATGGCAGCGTGTCGGTGTCTGCTCACATCTTCTCTCTTCTGTTTTTTTGCCTGCCCGTCGATTGCCACAGTGTGTTTTTCGTGTAGAGGAAGAGAAGGAAATTTAATTACTGTGCAGAACTGTCACATAGATGTGGATCATCTGTTCTCAGTGCTACTGCAGCACCTCCCTACTCAGACTATAAACAGCCCTGTTAGGATAGAGATACAGATTAGTGCATGTTCTAGTCATAATTAATGTGCCATTCTCGTCAAAATTTGCATATTGGCTTATTGAAGTCCTTTTTGGAGCAAAGCCCACTAGATTGTGTTTATAAAGCTCGTCACTTTCCTGGCTACATTGTAATGCCTACATATCCAACCGTTTGCTTGTTGATGGTAATTACCCTCACTATTGATGCACTTCGAGCAAATTTAAATGATTCTATAAAGAAACTGGGTTTTAAACTTCCTGCGAGAAGATTATGTACCCTCAGTATGTATATGACGGTCATTTACCTGGGTGTTGTAACAATGCATTTGAACTATTCAGTGTAGAATTACCATGTAACTTATACCCATGTTACATTAACCAGGAAGCATCAACAAGTATATTGCTTCAATAAAGAGCCTATATGAATGTTACTTATACAATTAGCTAATATTTACTGAAGTCCAAGGAGTTCTTTGCGATATAGATATTACAATACATGTCTTTTGTATGTATCACTGTGATTTTGTTGCTGATTATGTAAAAAAGGAGTCTGAGCATCAGTAGTTTCTTTAAACTGATGAAAAGTTAGACTGCCCATTAAACCAAATAAGGAAACTTTGCCTAAAAGGCCCCATTAGCTGGCCTTTGTAGTCATGAATCAGTAGAAAAGGGTCTTTTCTTTTAATTTTCCCATGGTTTCATGCACCACCCAGCATAATTCCTCCTGGATAAGCAATGCCCTTGATCTTGGCAGATGATATTTACCCCTAATCCCCGACCAAAACTCCTGATCAAAAAACATCATTCATATACACAGCATGAGCCAGCTGCCAAATTTACACGCTTTGCTAATTTTTAGTTGGTGATGCACAAGAATTATAATGGAAATTTTAAAAAAGACAAAATTACAAAATTTGCATGGGGGACTTCATCATTGTGGCAACCACTGCCCTATTGAAAGAGCAGATTGCCAATGATCACTGCAGAACAGCAGTGTTGTTAATATCCCTTTGATCCCTGCATCTAATCCCACTAGATTCTTTGCTTAGATTAATTTTGCAGCCATAATACAGAGATCTTTTCCAATACCAAATCCTCTTTTGTTAGAATGTACATCTGAATTGCTTTTGGGCCAAAATACATACTTATCACTAGTGTTCTGCTGGTATTTTAAATGATTTCCTTTTTTTAATGGTTATTTTTCCCTTATCCCTTATTATTGTGCCACTGAAACACTTGTATTGGATAGAATATGCTGTCTATCCTGATTGATTTTTTCCCCCTCATATCACCTAAAAAGCTTATAACTAGAATAGTAAAGCTACAGTGATCCACACAGCTCTTTGTTAATACCACCCGAGCTTCTTTCACAGCAGCCCCCAGATAAAGCTGGCCCCGTATCTATTTATTTTGGCAGAAACAAGCTCGGCAAATAAAAAAGACTTGTATATTTTTATCATTCTGGACAGGCACAAAAATAGGACCCACTTGCACAAATAAGCCAATATGAATTGTGTCAGTGCGGCCTCAAGTGAAGACTGCTGGACACTGTTTGAGAAAATGAGGACCGGCCACCACCTGGTTTTAAAGATAAAGCCTTTATTGAATTAGGCACATACAGGAGCAACAACAGCAACTGTGTACTAGCTTTGCAACATGATTGAATCTTCAACCCCTCTGGCAAATAATATGTTCATGCCTATTGACTAGCTCACTGTGGCAAATTTCAAAATAACATTTAGACTTGATCTTAAAGCATTTCAGTGTTGGTTTGCTTTGTTTTCTGTGTTTGAATAGCTAGATTAACATAATGTCAATGTTTTCTAAAATTAAGGAATATGTGGAAAAAACAAAACTGTAAAAAACAGAAATTAGATTTTTCTTTGTCCATGTTTAACTGGTGATGCACTACAGTAATATAAATGTCAAAGCCTTATTCTGAGGCTACAGTCTGATGGTAGAGATAATACTACACATCTGTTGGATGGAACAGAAGTCAAAATACTGATACGTGTTTAAAGATTAGCTGCAGTCAAAACAAATGTTGCGATTAAGCTAAAAGATGTCCTGCTTATAGGAGAGGGATTGTTACAAGTAATTTTTGTCAAAAAGTGCTTTTAAAAACAGAAGAAAATGAAAACGATCTCTTACGCGCTACAATATCTATAAAATGTACACTTAGCATTTTTTGTCAGGTTGTAAAGTGGTATGTAAGCTAAGAATCCTCCATTAATCCAATTTGTAAAAAGGATGTATAGCAGTAATAGTTCACCACTAAACTCTCTTGCTCACCCTTTTTCAGCCTACCTCTGCGCTTCTGGGTGAATGTGATCAAGAACCCCCAGTTTGTGTTTGACATCCACAAGAGCAGCATCACGGATGCCTGTTTGTCCGTGGTGGCCCAGACCTTCATGGACTCCTGCTCCACCTCAGAACACCGCCTTGGGAAAGACTCACCATCCAACAAGCTGCTTTATGCCAAGGACATCCCCAGCTACAAGAGCTGGGTGGAGAGGTGAGCACTTAGAGGATGGATGGAAGGAGAGAGAACTTAGATTAGCTATGTGGCTGTAGCACTGATCTATGAGCTGTGAAACCCCATCCAAATTACAACACAGCGAGGATGGATGGGAGCGCCTTGGGCAAGAGAGCTGCAGCACAGGGAAAGTCGGTTGGTTGGGACGGTGCAGAAGCACATGTGAGGGGAGAAAGAGAGCAGAATGTGGTAATGTTAAAATTAAGGCTTCACAGTCTTTATTCTTTATCACCAATTAAATCCTGAATAAAAGATAAGACACAGTAAATTGGTTTGCAGTATCTGTAATGGCTAGATAGACCCTAAATCTGAACAATAACCAAAAAGTTGCATTTTAAGCCACTGAGGATCTTCAAGTTAAAGGCCAATTACGTTTTCTTTGCATCAACACTGAACGTACATGTATCTGGGGTGTAAATGCTTTGCTTAGGCCCTGTAACATTAACATTCAGAAATATTTTAAAGGCTCACATGTTAGCTGTCGATTTCTTTTCAAGCCACAATTTACATGCAACTGACTTTAAAGTTTACATTTTGTGACACGGCCTTTCATATTATGCTGATAATTGTTGTAGATTAAACTTTTTTAGTCCACCGAAGGGCATTTTCAGGTCAAGCAGTTTTAAAAGGTGTTAATGAGAGGATAGTTGGAGGAATTGTGAATGTAGCACAGACGTTTGTGAGAAAATAGTTCACTTCCAGGCTAGAAATAAACACACCTGATTTTTTTTGCACTAACAATGCCCTGCTAGGAGCTCACCATCACTGCCTTCCAACGCTGAGCAGGTGTTGATGTGAGCATGACCTCTATGACCAACACCCCACCTGCCTCTTCCTTTGCTCAGTTTGGTGCAGATACTCTCTCTCGCACACACACACTCCTAAAATTATTTAGCTCTCCAGCAGGCCTGTTCTCCAGTGGCTGCAGCTACAGGAATTTAATATGTTAATAAGCTGTTTTAATTAACATAGCTGATATGGGAAACACAGCTGTTGCTGACACTGACTGATTGCCTTTAACTTAATGGACCATGTGTGCATGTCTACTGTTGTGGTGCTGAAATCTGAGGCAGTGCAGCATCCTCAGTCACATTACTACAAAACACACGTGGTTTCTATAAAATATGCATGAGCTAAAAACTTAACACCTTTTCCTAAAAAAAAAAAGAAAAGTTTTCCCTGTCAGTTATATACCTTCTTGTCTCTCAACAGGTACTACTCAGACATTAGCAAGATGCCAGCAATCAGTGACCAGGACATGAATGCCTACTTGGCGGAACAGTCACGGATGCACATGAATGAGTTCAACACTATGAGTTCTCTCAGTGAGATTTATTCGTACGTGGGAAAGTACACTGAGGAGGTAAGTCGAAGAACGCTCTTTTTCTGGAAATGAAACTTATACCTTATGTAGATTTTACAACAGACTGAAAACATGTCAATCCTTTGCTGTAGTGTTGGTTGGTGACGGAATATTACATCAGGAAAGTTTAATTTTATACCGTGGTATACAGTTTTATACCACGGTATGCTGTTTTATACCGTGGTATAAAACCGTATACCACGGTATGAAACAGTATAACAGTATACCATTGTATAAAACAGCATACCGTGGTATACTGTTTCATACCGTGGTATACTGGTATAATGTGGTATGAAACAGCATACCACGGTATACCGTTTTATACCGTGGTATGCTGTTTCATACCACGGTATACCAGTATACCACGGTATAAAACGGCATACCACGGGTATACTGTTTCATACCGTGGTATACCGTGGTA
The DNA here is from genome assembly GCF_000485575.1 of Poecilia formosa. Taxonomy (NCBI): domain Eukaryota; kingdom Metazoa; phylum Chordata; class Actinopteri; order Cyprinodontiformes; family Poeciliidae; genus Poecilia; species Poecilia formosa. The sequence continues at coordinate 558,125 of NW_006800098.1, forward strand.
TAACAGTATACCATTGTATAAAACAGCATACCGTGGTATACTGTTTCATACCACGCTATACTGTTTCATACCGTGGTATACTGGTATAATGTGGTATGAAACAGCATACCACGGTATAAAACGGTATACCGTTTCATACCGTGGTATGAAACGGTATACCACGGTAAACTGTTTCATACCGTGGTATAAAACAGTATACCGTGGTATACTGTTTCATACCACAGTATACCACGGTATGAAACGGTATACTATTTTATACCGTGGTATAACAGTATACCATTGTATAAAACAGCATACCGTGGTATACTGTTTCATACCACGGTATAAAACGGTATACCATGGTATACCACAGTATACCACGTTTATATCGTGGTATGAAACAGTATACCGTTTTATACCACGGTATGAAATCTTATACCACGGTATAAAACGGTCTACCGTGGTATGAAACAGTATACCATGTTATGAAACAGTATACTGTGGTATACTGGCATACCACGGCATAAGTCAGAATTCTGACTTTATTCTCAGAATTCTGAGTTTAAAGTCAGAATTGTTTTTTTTTCCGGTGGCCCCAAATCTCTTCCGTACTTCTGGGATTTGCACCATTGAGCAGCTTCATTTTCTGAAATAAATGAGAAAATATGGATTAAAAACATTTAACATCACAGTGATATGTATTGTTTCTCAACTGCTTACACTTAAATGGTTTGAAGTAAGTTGCAAAACAGTGATTCTAAAGGACTAGTGTTGGAGGCCAAACAGATTGTGTTAGATGAATGTATTTATCGGAAAGGCAATTAAGTCAAAATTGTCTGCTTTCTCTAAGGGAATCTGTACTTGTATACATAATTTTGGTGCAGTTCAATAGTACTACTTGTCTGTATTACTAAAGTAACTAGAAGTTAATATTGAGAAGGTATCCCTTTACATACTGTAATTGAAGATTTTTATTAATAAATGTTCTACGTTTGCCTCCCTGTCCTGCAAACAGATTGTGTGTTCGCTGGAGCAGGATGACGCAGCCAGGAAACAGAGACTGGCCTTCAAGCTGGAGCAGGTGGTGGCCTTCATGAGTCTGGAGAGCTGAGGACCGCACTTCCCAGGGTGCACTGGGAAGAGACCCCGTCAGAAACCGAGCTGTGCCTGAGCGAAGACCTGTCCCCATGTTTTTTGTTTTTTTTTTACCCCCCCTCCCATCATCTGACTTCCACCCTCGGCTTTTCAGAGATTACTTCTTCCTCGACCGTTTTTCTGCTTCCCTCCTCCCTGAGAGATATTTTGTTTTCCTCATCAACACAGCTGCATAGACTAGTTTACCTGAATATTCACGAGGGGTGTTGCGCGGCTGAGGTCAACGTCTCCTGCAGTGCAATGTGGGACGTCCCTTAGCTTCATCACACAGGGGGGAGCTTCTTTGGGGGGATTACTTGAGAGCCAGCCATATTGGCATCCCTCCCCCTGCTGGATTAAAAGAAAAAAAAATAAATTTATGTTGCCTTCAAGAATTTACACTGATAGTAAATCTTTGGAAACTACCAACGTGGGGGTGTCCATATGTTGGAACTTTTAAAAATAGGATAGTTAAGATAAAAATTAAAAAAAATCATCTAGAGTTCTGTTTAACGTAGTTCTAGATTCGACATACGGCACCAAGCGGAAACATCGAGAGCAACGACTGCAAGCCAAATGAACACCTCTGGAGAAAATGAATGCAAGAATGGGTTTGCCAAGTTTACACTGTACCTTCAAGCAAAGCATACATATCCGTGAAATCTGGGTCAAATCCAGGCAAACCTAGAATGTTTTTGTGTTCTTTAAATGTAGCTCGGGTTGTATCTAAGGACAAGACTGATGGGGTGCGGGGAGGGAATATCGCTCCCTGAACTTTTCCTCCCTGAAACAAAGCAGAGCATCCTCAGCCTTTAGCTTGTTGTACCTTTCACACCTTTTTACCTGCCTAGCGTACTTTCAAGAAATTAAAAATTAAAAATAAAATAAAAAAAAAAGCTCATGATTTCTGCTTCCATGGCTACTGCAAATTAAAGCTATTAGATCAAATACTAGAGCCCCACCCAAGTTGGATCCTCTGATTAAAAAGCACACAACCAACTCTGGAAGACAAACACCAGGAGCAGCCTCTTCCAACGGTCCATCAAAGCACACACAAAAATACACAAGAGGAAAAAATAAAAACTAAATCAGCAGCTGCCCAGACATCCACAACAACCCTAAGGAGCTAAAGGGAGAAGCTGACTGAGATGCACGGGGTAAGAATGACTGAACACAGTGTAGCCAGAGATGGCTGACTGCTACCTGAAGGGGCTTTGTTGTCTGAGTAGCACGTCTTTTCGAGGATGTTATTATTTAAGACTTTCATGTGGGGGTGGGGGAGGGAAATGAAACAAGATGGACTTTGCTGGTCAGCCAAAAACCAAAGGAGCTTGAAATTTTCAAAAAACGGTCAAAAATGTATTTATAAAGTGCCACTGAGGAACTGACAAAAAAAACAACAAAAAAACAAACAAACATTGTGACTGGAACTGTAAGAAGCCTGTGTGATTTTCTCTGACCTCAGTGTGTCGAGGTGAGAGGCTCCGTGGGCGACGTGATCCGATCCTCCCCGGTCTCTCGGCACACCAGCTGCCCTTTTTTTTTTTTGTCTGGCTCCTCGATTAACAGCTTATCTGTTTTGCACAAGCATTGGAGATGGTAGCTAGCTGCATATGGCAAAACTCCAATTTCTTGAGGCACTCTTTCTGTATCAGTGTAGTTGTCCTCAGTGGTGACAGGGGGCGGCCTTCTCCAAGCCTCAAAGAAAAAGAAACAAAATTCTGTCAGCATCACAGACGTGAAGAGTAGTTACGACTTGTCGGATGTACGCCGGCACCACGGGAGTGAACGAGTGACTGAAAGTGACGATGGAGGCGCCCTCCGTACCGTTTGACCTCTGCCCTTTCTTTTGCCTTGACAACGTGCCCCATGTGGTGATGTGAATGTGTGAAGACTGCCCTAGGTCCACCTTGGGTCCTTTATTGGCTTTTTAAGCGCATGTAAAACGTAAACCATTTAAGAAACTTATTTTAAAGAGAAAAAAAAGTGAAAAACAAGAAAACTAAGCCTTGCAATGATGATGTGGATGTGTTCTTTATTCTTTCTTTTGCTTGGAAGAACCGAGATGGGGAAAAAGTGGACTGTTCATATAAGAAAAACTGTTGTTTAAGGTGGAACCTTTATCGCGTTTGGCCTCCTGCAGAGTTTCACACACACAGTTTTTGTGAAGTGGTAGTTGCTAAATATTACAGATATTTACCTTTGCATGTTGACCTATTTGGATGGTATGAAATGGAAATGCCTTGCTCAAAGATATTCATATACTCCTGCAACTACTTGGGAGATTTAGGTCTACCATGTCCTTCGTTACAGGCCCTCAGTGCCTCCTGTGTGGTTCGGATTTTGGGTGAGAAAACATACAAACCCTGCAGTCAATTATTTTACCACCCATTTGTTGAGCTTGGACAGAAAGGAAACGCATCAAGAGCACAAAAGAAAGTCACTGATGAAAACCAACAGGCATTGCTTCATTAAAAAGAAAATATATTTTGGCTAGATATATTTTGCCCCAAGTTTTCCAATTTCTGATCTCAGGTTTTTGTAAAACTTGAACGGTCATCAAATACTTGTGTTGGAAGTACAGTAAACGTTGCTCACTAGACCCCAAACCTTTTGAAATCCAATAAAACTACCATGTTGACATCTCCAGCTGTAGATCATCTTTTCTTAGCGATAAGCGGGTCAGCGTCACCATTTCAAAAAGGCTCGAGTTTAATCTTTACACAAAATAAACACTAATTTTACCTCTGAGAGTTACAACAAAGAAAATCCAGCATATTCTATGACTAACTGAGGCTGAAAGTTCAAAATCAGAAACTTTGCTATAACGCATTCAGCCGTTCTGGAATCTACAGAAGCTGGCTCCGGTTCAATCCGCTTCTTGGCCAACTCTACACAATATCTTCAAGGCATTTTCAAATTCGCCATCTCATGGTGTACAGCTCATTTTGTACACGACTACAAAAGTAAAAGAAAATGAGAGGAAGCCAAACCACCAGCAGCCTGAACAAACAGCCAGTATGTCTCCACAGAATGCAACTTCTTTCTAAATAATGTCTTAGTTTATTTATGCTTCCTGTGACTTCAAAACACTAAAAATAGCTCATTTTAAGACTTAATTCCTTCAGTAATGGCTTCCACACTGAAGAGTGCTGCTGGCACAACATGCTATCGCTTAGGGTATGGTATATTCATTGATCAGGAAGAAAAATATAGATATATGAAACTAATTGTTCACCTTTTTCTTATGAGGAGATTCCTTGCCTGTTGAAATTTAGAGGTTAGACTACACATCAAAGATTTTCTGAATTTTAAGAAACAGCAAACTGAAACTTTCAGTAAAGACTCTCTACATATACCATGTCTAAAACACAGAAACAATGAAAAGCACAAGCCGAGAGTCCTTGGATGTCATTGTAAAACTCCCTCCTCAGTGCTACTTCCCAGCTTTCCTTTCTTCCTGGCTCAACATTTACCCTCCAACAAAGGTTGCCTGCTCGTAGCCTCCCGGTGCTACCAACAGCACAGATAAAGTTTCCACCTTCAAACATTTTGTAGGAATTTAAAATGTCCTCCTAGCTCAGTGTTATCGCAGGTGTTACACAAACATGGTAGAAAAGACTTTTACTAGATCATATCTGAAAGATAAAGAGTATCTTATTGAGAGATAAAAACGAAACCTGGGGGATTATAAGGCGAGCTTCTCTAACTTTGTTATAATTAATTGTATACCTGTGTATGTAAATATAATGCATTCCTATTTTGCAGTCAAGAACAAAATACTATTTGTAATATAGAATAAACTTTATTATGAAACAAACGGCTGACTAGTTTTTGCTCATTGCCTCATTTTATACAATGTTTCAGTTTAATGGACTAAGCATTATTTTTCCGATCTATAAACAGTCGTTCACCTGGACAGTTTTGTATTTTGCTGGTCTGGAGTGTTTCTAGAAGCAGTAAAAACCCATAATGGAATAGATAATTTTGCATAATTGAATTTAAAGCTACAATTCAGTTTTGCAGTTTCTTTCTAAAGAAAGGTGTTAAAAATCTAAGAAAGCAGCCTACCCACAATCCACACTGCTCTGTAATAATAGTATAAGTAGGTCAAACTAGTTTTAGATTTAGAATATGCACTTAGACAAGTGATAGTTTGACCAAAGATCACCATATGCAGGGATTATAATGAACCTGCTTAGGTGTTGCATAATGCACACAATGTATAGCAGAAAAAATGACTAAATTGAATCTAAAGTAATTTCAGGTATTTTTGCAGTGACTATTTTTGAAAGGCGGTGATGTTGTCTGTTGTATTGAGTCTATCCCAACCAAAACTGTCCAAATGAATCAATAGCGATACTTAGATGAGCTTTATGACAATTAGAGTGAATTGAATTGGCAGCACAGTGTTTACCGTCACATTTATGTCAAAGGCAAGAGCATGCAAGTGTCAGAACTGTACAGCTGAACAATTTAAGCAAGTTCTGGCACCAGTTAAAACAAACGTCACGCATGCATTTAATCTCCTGAGGCTACGCTGTCAAGAGGTAGATTTAAAAAAAAAAGTCTTTACTCTTTTACTGAGCATTTCCTGGCACGATTCAACCCAGGTCATTATAATAAAAGGACAGCATGCTTGACGCATGATAAGGAATCTGCAGAACTGGTGAAGATTAACCGAACCTGTAAGCCCTTTAGGTAATCACTGCCTATAGAGGAGTTTAACTACAAACTGCACTAAATGCGTTTCTACAGTTAAATCTGCACCACTCCTCCTCCTGCCACATCAAAGGCAGTTAAAATATGCATTTTGATGAACATTTTCCACGTCAACACGTTATCTTTCCAAACACAACTACCATTCGCAATCTGCATGATGAATTCCTTCACATAATACCTTAAAAAAAAGTAGCTTCCAAACAGAATTGGACAAAAGTCAAAAAGTTAGCAGAAGAATTGACAAATGGGAAGGAGGGCAGGAGGTGTGCGAGATGCACAAAACAGAGTGACAACCGGCTGGATGGGTAAATATAGACAGGGGGCTGTGGCACTCCAGCAGACTGAGTGGTTTGACAGGGACAAGAGATTGAATTGGCCTAGAGTCACCCTCCATATACCGGCCAGTGAACTGGGAGTAATGGGTGAAAAATAGAAGGGGGGTTTGGTGGGAGGACAGAGAGGAGAAGAGTTAGCAAGAGGAGGAAGGCCTGCCGAGTTTTACCCTAATTTTCTGACTAGTGAGCTGGGAATAATGGAGGGGACACTGGAGGCACCTCTGAGGGGCGGCGGGTGGAGAGAGGCTGGATGGAGGTAGTGAAGGAGGGAGGATGACAGAGAGCCGGCTATGATTGCTTTGCACCAGGGTGGCTTTCCACACTCCCATGATCACGACAGCCCTTTAACCCTGAAACCCCCACACTGCCATCAAACTCCACAGCCAGAAATAATGTGGCTGTGGAGTTTAAAATACAAGATGTGAAGGTCTGCTTTACACGGAGATAGAGTGATGGGTAAAAGAAGAGAGGAAAGCAGGATGATCAATAAAGCTGAACCCACTGCTTTTGAGACTTCGACCTATATTCGTTCAATGGTTTAAGACACTTATCCTCAACTAAAAAAAACAACAAAAAAAAAACAAAAAAAAACACCATTACATTTACTGTCAACACAGCAATATAAGTGACAAATCTCGCTCCATCAGTAGCTGTGTCAAAGTTCTCTAGGAAGGAAACTAATGTGATGACAACATGAGGAAATGAAAGATCCAAAGCAGCTTGCTGTTAACATTATGCCATGTTGACGTATGGAGATGGCAAAAGCAAATTTCATGTTCATCATTTACAATGAGCGTGCTTATCGCTTTCTCTGAGTTTAAAAACACTTCATGCTTATTAATGGCTGGGGCTGGCTAATGGCAGCAGCCTGTCAGATGTTTGTGATGCATCTTTGCGTTTGGACTTAAAAGAGCGGAGAAGGTGGGGGGATTTCAGAGGTGTCAGACTACTGAAGGCGCTAAGAGCTTCAATCTTTTTTTTTTTTTTTTTAAGAATTTCACTCATCTTTGCTCTTTTTCTACGTGGAAAGGTTAGAAGATGGTGAAAGTGCATCCATTTTTCAAACTATCCACTTTGTAACTCTTAATATGAAAGATGAAAGTTACAAACATATGCATACCCTTTACAGTTTTTTTTCCCCCATAAAACTCAATGTGTTCTACGTAGCAGACTAACACAAAGTACAGCATGCTTGTAAAGTAAAGGGGAATTTACATGTTTGTTTGTCTTTTTAAGTAAATTCTAATCTGAAAAGTGGGCGGCATAACAAAGCATTATTTTGCAGAATAAACTTTCAGACTGAATTTTTTGTTTGTTCTTTTCAAACAAACGTTTCCAACTTAGGCAGACTGGATGGAGATCATCTGTGAAAATTACATTCATAATGTTGGTCAAATTATGAATATAAATTGATTATTGAATATTATTGATTTTTGCATCTTTCAATGTCAACGTCATACAATACTTGACTCATTTATAGTCCTAGTATAGTATGAGTATACTGTACTACTATGACTATACTATCATTTTTTTAAAACTTTTTTTTCCACAAAAAAGTTAAAAACTGACTCATTTTTTCCCCTTTTTGACATCATACTACACTGACTGGTTTTTGCACTTTTTCGACGCCATACTACTGTGATTTTTTTTCTTTACATTTTTGACATCAAGCTATACTATTATTGATTTTTGCATTTTTCACTATGACTAATTCTTTGTCATTTTCGACGACATACTATAATATAAATCATTTTTCAAATTTTCCACGTCATACTATACTTTTTCGACATTACACTACGACTCATTTTTTTACTTTTTGTTGACATAATTTCACTTTAGTGTTTTAAAGCCACTGATCACTAACTTGCTGAGAATTCACCACCTGAGCTGTGGATCTGTCCAAAGCCCCCCCAGAGTATCCACAGGCCTCGTGATCTCTTCTCTGAACATCTATGGACAGCCTCTGTGGACAGTGTTCATTTCCTCTGAAAAGCCTTACTAAAACATTTTTGATTTGGAGTTTTGGAATTAAGTTCTTCATCTCTCTCTCCTCACAACTGAATGCTAGGCAGGCAGGCAGGATGGATGAACTGACGACAGCAGCTCAGCCTGGACACTCGGTGAAGGGTCTAATTTCAGCAGTGGACTCAGTTATTGACAACTGCAATCACAAGCAGATGGGAGAAATTTCTGATTTATTGGTGCATTCTCCTCCGTCTGTTCTGTTTCTGTAAACATTTGTGTTGCTGGTGGCAGGAGGAAGAAAATCAGAAACACGTTACGTCCAGAAAAAAAAAAAAAAAAGATTAGACTCTACAGATGGAGGAGGAAGATGCAAGTCTGTCAAGCTTTTTAGCAATAAGACTGAAATACAAAGTAGCCTGCTGAGTCATATTAGTGAAGTTACTGAGTTAGAACAAAGATCGGGGCAATTCTTCAGCACCGAACCTGGGATATTTCTCCTCTGTCAACTGTGTGATGAGCTAATAAAAGGTGAAACTGCTTATGACGACTTATATTGATAAAAACTAACGCCTCAGATGCTACTGATTAAAACATCATAGGACAACCTTGAATAGATGTAGATTTAAGAGACCAGATGCATCCAGTTATGCTGAACAGCAGCTCCGCTTCCCTCAGACATACATTAAGTCTCTGTTGTTGTTTTTTTTATTGTCTCAACAAATCTTCTCTCCCATTCCAGTTTCTGATCAATAACAACCATGCAGTTTCCTTCTAAGCTGCACATTTGCTCCCTGGGCTCCAGAGCCAAATGTTCTCACCGAAACACAAATTACCAAAGCAGCGTGAGTCTATACAACTCGGCAAATTGATTATCTAGTTGAGGAGAACACAGAATTTATTTTTACTTCATTGTCTGCTTACATGTCCGACACGTTCCTCCTGCTGGTAATGGATTATAGCTGTGCAACAGATGGGCGCAATTCAAAGGATCCCATTAACATGGAAATATCTATAAGCTACAACGGCGGCGGACATTTTGCTCTCGTTTCTTGTTTCGGTTACGAGTTTTGAGGAATTTGTTACAAATGATCCGAGAAACATGCAATAAATGTTGTCTTTCTGCAGTGACGGTATTAAAATGACTGGATTTTATATGAACATATGTACAGTTACAGACAAAGTGTGTGTACACTTATCATTTACATGAATGTGGATATTATTTAATCGATTGCTATTCCGGGTACAGAGATTACACTACTTCTCTCATTTGTCCAAACCAGAAGTGGTTGGGCACAACCTGAATTTATTAAAGACTTATTTCATGCCGTCCAACGTCATCGCCTCCCTGTGGACTGTGTGGGACTGGTCACTCTGGTCAGGTTCACACCAGCCATGATGAACCCATCCGAGCCGAACAAATGCACCTTGTTTATTGTGACTGGAGAATGTGCAGTGACATTAGGGAGTGAGTTTGAGCTTTAGAAACTAATTTCCACGTCAAATTCATCAAATCCACACCAAGTCTGAACAACTTATTTGTCAACTTTTCTGCGTTAGGCTGTACAACGAGAGACATTTTGTGAGTCCTTACTACTGCTGGTGCCTAATGGTTTGTCATGGGTCACAAATCTTCCTGCCCAGTGATTTCTGTCAATCTTAACCATGTTTTTTTTTCCTTTGGTCATTGTTCTCCAATCAAAGATGCATCTCACAGGCAAAAAAATATTATTTTTGTATGAAAACAGCTGTGTAATGGTGAGTTAAACTCTTCTGAGTGTTTAATCTAAACTAAAGTTCTTGTGTTTGATTGTTCTTAAGGCACCTGCTATGTATATTACCTAATTTTTTTTGGTTTTCAAGGATACAAGGCCAGGAGTTTGAGAAACCACTGATTTCTCCACTTAAAAAAATCCAACGTAAAGAGAAATTCCTTAAATTTCCAGTTCTGGATAAAAATGAGCTATAGCTAGTGAAGTACCCCATTAATACGAGAGGGATCACCGCTTCTGTTAGGGTGGCAGACAAACGGCGCCACTCTATCATCCTCAGCCACCTGTGGGCTGCTGCTCCCGCTTCAGTCACTCTGCCACCACGTTTGGCCCTCTCGCGATGGACAGGAGCCCATCAGCTGGACTCGGTGTGAGCTCTGGTTCCTGCGAGGCGACTGCTGTGTGATCCACAAAGAGGAGTCCCAGCAGGCACACACTCACACAAAACGCTGGAACAAACGCCCCAGCCTGCAGTGACTCACCATAAGCGAACAAAGCAAGCACACGTTTTCGCAGCTTCTGCAGCAACAACATTATGAATATGAATGACCCTCTGGCTCAGACTGCAGCAGGATGCACCATTCTGCGCGGTGTTCAAGCCCTCAAGATGTCAACACAGAGACAGAAGGGCAAACTGAGAAACAAATCTAACAACACAGTGTGGGCCAACAATTGGCTTTAGGCATTAGTCAGTGATCCATTACTGAAAGAATAAAAGGAACCCTGTCCTGGAAGCATTTTAATGCACCTTTTTAAATGCTGACAATTTGTAAAGAGCTGAGTGATTTTAACCAGTCGTTCAATTTAACACCTCCCTGAGCCCGTATAAATCAGGTAGCTGTCCATGTAGTAAACCTAAAGCTCGATCAGCAAGGCAGCGGAGCTTGAAACATCGCATCCTTGGTGCAATAGGTGAAAATTGGAGCCCTGCAGTGTTTTAGCTGTTTGCTTCTCTTACTGTTTGCTCATTAACAGCCCAGCACCTGCCCCTTCCTGGCTTGTTTGTGCACGCGTATCCCCAGCTTGAGCTAAAAGTTTTGTAATTCACTGAGCCGACTTGTCTGGAGCCTCGTGACGACAGCTTGCTGAGAGGGTGCAGATTGCATATGGGTGGAAACGATGGCAGGAAGATTGTCCTCTAATCCAATTCAGTGGAATCCATTTGAATAATTGATGTGGGGACATAAATTGGTCCATTCCAGATGTCCCCTGCTCCCTTAATCAATACTGATTCCCTTAATCAATGGTTGGCTGCCCAGCCCGTGGCTTTGGCTGTTCTCCCTCCCCAGTGCCATGCTCTAGCCGGAGCTTCCCTTACTCCAAGTCACAGGTGGTTGGCTGCAAAGTGGCTGTTTGCAGTGATAGACTCTGGGTAATTGAGGCTCTTACCCGGCGGGGCTGGGGTGGTGGAAGCAGCAACAGGGACTACAGATTGGCATTGGTGTGACTTCCACCAGGAAAACGAATCTGCCTTCGTTTTAACACCAACAGCGAAATAATTAGACGGGAGGAACAAACGCGAATGGACACACTGGGATGGCCCGCAGCGAGAGGGGAACCTATTTGCCTTGACTTATTGAGATGCATCTTTGTTTACCTCAAAACGTTCATTTCCATACGAGTGAAAAGTCTGGTAAATCTGAAGAGCACACACGGGGAGATAATGGTGGGCAGAGGGAGCCGAGTGCCAGGATGCCGGGACTGAGACGAGGCAAAGGGGCTTGTGACAGCTGGGTGGCACAGCTGGGGGAGACAGATAACCCTCAGTCTGTTTGAGCTGACAAAACACCCCTCCCTTCCCCTCAGAAGAGGAAAAACAACTTCACCTGGCTTTGCTCGCATTCTCTTCATCCCTTTCTACCCTTTCCTCTTGTCCCTCGGGACTCCTCTCTCTCTTTTATTCAACCTTTCATTTTACTCTTTCACAATCCATGTCCCAGTTACATCCCTCACCCTTTCAACATCCTCTTCATACCTGTCTTTGTTCCAGAGCACCATTGGCGTGCACCTGGCCAGCGTCCTGCTGCTGTCAGCAGGACGATGCAGAGATTCATCAACCGTGTCGCCTTCTTTGGCCAAAACAGAGCCGAGGGAGTTTAAGCGATATAAAATGATGAATGCAGAAGTGCAAAGCCTCGTTATGAAGAGATCTCAGCCTTGCGCTTAAAGGTAAAAAAATAAAAAATAAAAATACTCCATTATACAGACAACTGCTCAACTGTGCCAAACACTGCATCTTGATTAATAGTGTTCTTCTTGCTGAAAGTAACTTGAAAGCCCGATTGACTTTAAGTACGGTGGTTTGAGGGAATGTCAGAATGTTTTTGCATACGGCACATGTAGATAATCTATGTCTGAATGCAATGTTTAACATTTAATCACGATTCAAAACGCACGCCTGGGCTCTGAAGTAGTGCTTAGTGCTGGCTGACAGCATCCTCTCAGGGAGGTGCTGCTGTAATCGATTTACACAGCAATCACAGATCGGCACACAGCAACCTTCAACAAGTCCTTGAGCACAATTCTCCTCTTGTGCTCGCAAGCCATCAGCAGAAAACGTTCAATGGATCGCATGTTTCTGTGCACGTTCAAACAGCGACGGCTTTGTGACAAAGCTAATTTGAAGCCTTTTACTCAACAGGTTTTTTAAAAATAGTGTCTCTGGATGCCGTTGCCATAAAATGTAACATAAATTAGTAAAGAGTTGCTCTAAATATTGGTATCAATTTAATGTCTTTTCAGCTTTAAGGAGAAACATTTAATTATTATTAATGGTATACCAAAGCATCCGTTTCAAAAGTAAAGTATAACTCACTACTCAGCTATCAGAGTACAGTACAGAACTTAAAGTCAGTGAAGAGTTTTAGAAATGTTGCACTATCTTGAGGGAAGTACCTATCATCTATATTTATCAAGTTTATTTTTCATAGCACATTTCAGCAGCAAGGCGGTTCAAAGTGAAAACGATATTATATATGGGTTAAATTAAATATATCTTCAGAAACATAAGGCAAACTCCGATTTGGACAACATTTGTTCTTGGTGTGGGGGGAGGGGGGGACTAAACAAAACAGTAATATCTGGAACATAATTCCCAACAAAATTACAAGCTACAACATTTTCAAGCATTCAACTTGAAATTTACTTTATTGACAAATCTGACTAGGACGATTTCTTGACCAACGCCTCGCTCTAAATGACTGATCCGTATCTACGTCTACCCATTCAAGGTGTTGACGTCTAAATGTGCAATGAAACACCTCCAAAAAGTGAAAAGCTCGAGCTGGAATCAGATAGAGACTATCTATCGATTATCTTTACATAGGTGCTGACAACCTTTAATAGGAGGTGCAGCTCAGTGTGGGAGTTCATGTGACAGATCTGCTGGTGTTTTCAACTCTTAATGGGCCCTTTGGGTTATAAGGCAGTCAACTAGAGTGTCACGTAGGAGACCAGAGGTCACTTCTGGTCAGCTAAGGCAAACAAGCTTGGTGGTAGCCACAGACATCATTGTCAGTGGGCAGAGAAAAGGTGAGTGTAGGATGTGCCCTCTCCATCTGCACTCTACCATGGCAGTGTGTAGCCGGGTGTGTACGCGGCAGCCTTTAAGAGGAAAAAAGAACAGATTGACAGAGAAGAGAGGGAAATGCACTTTTCAAATGTCACCTTGCCTCGCCACCCTTTATGCTGTGAGAAAGAATGGTGTGAAATTGAGAATCAAGGAAAGAAAAAGGATCTTGAGCAGAGAACAAAAGTATGAATGTTCTCAGCTGCACAAGGCCACGGTGCATAATGATTATCTGGTATGCGAGGAGACGTAGCGGCTTCCTCAGAAGACTTTTTTTTTTTTTTTTTTAAGTTTCAGACTCTCAGACAAACTCTGTTATTTCTACGCAAAAGTAACTACAGAACAGAGGAGATCTGCACGCAAACAATGCAAAAGGCTTTGTACTGAAAGGAGACTTAAATAATGAAATGATGGGATTAAAATGATGACAAACTGTTAAACTTTTCTGAATTCAATATGCGTGATTAAATTTAAAAATCTCATAATCTGCACATCACGAATAAACAATCTTCAACCTATAATGGAAAACCTTGAGAAATTTAGTTTTTCTGGGCCATTTTCTCTGAACAGGTTTAAAACACAAATTAAACCTTCAAAGATATCCACACCACAGGCAAATATTTCTATAATTTCTGACAGCCATTTCCTGAATTTAACAAACTTTTGCCAACCAAACATGTTTAAGGTTTCTACCAACATAATAAAAAACTATTAATGAATTTCACGATGAACAAAAATTAAGCGCAGAGGTTTTATTTTTTTCACTCTTTGCTATTTATACCTGCAGGTATAAATAAAGAATTATGTCTGAACAAAATACTGGAATAGAATAGAAATTTGCTTATTGTTATTTTTATAATTTCAAACCTGTTGTTTTTATGTTTAAACATTAAATAAACATTAAATAGATGCAGGTAAAAGCATCTAAATGTCACATCTGGATGAAGCTTCCATGCTGCTTTAATGGGCAGCTTAGTACTTTTGTTAAAGAAAAGAAAAAAGAGCAGAGAACTAATACCTTCTGCCTTCAGATGGTTAAAATCAGTAAAAGGTGGATGCTTTTGATCAGCTAGAATATATTTTTGCCGTGGTAAATGATCTTCTTCTCTAGATGCGTTTGTTTTCATATTCAGACTGCCCATCAGCTTTCTGGCAGCAGTTGCTAAGTGTGCGCTTTTGTAATTCTGTTATATCAAACAACCAGCTGCATTTTACAGCCAACATAAAAAGCAACTCTTGAGAAATAAAGCTTTTTTGATGGTCAACTAAAATTCGCAGTTCATTCAGTTACCAAGACTCACCCAAAGAAATCTAATCTTGTTCTCTGTGATAGGCACTCTGTCACTCTGACTTTCTCTAAAATAATCTAATGTTTTCTTCTAAACAGGAAACAAGAACAACTCTTAGAAGCTGTCAAAAAGACTTGAAACTTGGGTAGTTTTTAAAGTTTCAAGTGTATTCAGATAACATTGTTTTTGTTGCCCACCATGACTGAGCTCAAGCTACTCTGCAAAGACTTATGGGTAAAACTTCATGGAAAGTATCAGGAAAATGTATACTTTTTCTTGGCCATAGAACCAACGCATTCAAAACTGTTTTAAGAAAAGACAACAAATAAATGAAACTTAATCTTTGTGTTTAAATTCAATTTCTTTCTATTTCTAAGAAAAAAAAAGTCTTCAAACGATAACTGACATTGTGTCAAGTTGAGTCTGACCTTTAGGTGTAGTGTAATAGCTTTCAGACTCATAGTAAGGTGGTGAATGGCAGGTGAAAGCATCTAAATGTCACATCTGGATGAAGCTTCCATGCTGCAGCACATAACATATTACTTAGACAGCATCTTCCACTTTGCAGTAAAGTACAAAATCTCAAACATGCTCGCACCTACTGCTGATTTTCAGCAGTTCTGTGCCGCATCATGTTGATTAGGGCATCAAAACTTCAGTTTCTGAAATAGGTCGACGCATTTAAAAATATCCGTAAAGATGTTAACTGTATCTAAATGTAAGCTACCCGCAATTTGACAGAGCTAAAACGCAATATTGGCAACATCCATTATGAAAGCTGCTACCGCAGGTGAAGCTACAGTAAGTGACTGACAACTGCCATCAAAGCTGTCGAGACAACCACAAGACGCTCAGTAAACCCGCGCCTCTTCTTTCGGCGGGAACACCTGAAGCAGATCCTCGCAGACTGCTGCAAAGTATCCTGCTGATCCCAACCGAGAGCTGCACCGTGATGTGTGATCTAGCCGCGCTGTGCCAGAGAGCAGGTTTGACATCTTCTCCCACTGCACTTCAAAAACACATCAATCAAGTCATTCAAAAAATGCCCGAGAACTTCTGCCTGTCATTGTGGGCTACTTTGCAGTGATTGATGGTCCGATGGTAGTCTCCCCCCTCCGTCCCTGCGCGCTGCCCCGCCCTGCTGCTCGCGTCAATTTGCGCGCCGCACGAAAAATAAATGGTAATGTTTTGAAAAATGACTCACAATATCCTGCGGCAATTTAGATAAACTATTTAACCTTACTGAACGGAGGGAACAAAACAGAAACAGACAGCAAGCGGGAAGGAGAAAGGGAGATGTGCCAGCGTTGTTTCTATATAAACATTTATGGCTTTGAGGCTACGGAAAAATGTTTGTGTTTTTCTCTTAAAAAGCTTTGAATATCAGGAGGATACAAAAGGACGCGGTTGCTTTTATGCGATTTAAATATGCCAAAGAAAACGAAGCAACAGCTTTCAAAACATGCATTCATCTTTACTCCCGAGTCTATCTCTGATTTTTATTTCCAGTCCAGAGACTAATGTCGTTAAAAAATGTAAAGCTGCCTTTGTTCTGCTCTCGGTAAAGGGTGTTACTAACTGGTTTAAATTATAATCACCCTTAATGTCCACACCGTCCACTGCTGCAGAGGTAGGGGCTAAAATAAACACTAAAATGAAGCAAAAGAGTGCCATTCTGTAAATATTTTTATATTTAGCCTTTCTGTTACGATGCATGAGTACTACAAAAAGCTCTAGGTCAGTCTGAGCTTTGACAAATGTCACGTTTTAATCAGCGAAGAAAAAAAAATCTCGTTTTAGGCAACATTTTTTTTTACATTCATACTAGTGTGACATTATTTGTATTCATGCCACTCCCTCTGTAGATTGCTTCCATGCATCACTACTCTTTACGTTTTATAACAAATTTATTAAACAGAACACGTCTATAATCGGCTTCCTTGGTTGTTGTTAAGCCGAAGGTTGCGAAAACACCAGTACAAATTTATGCACAGAGCCTCGCTGGGTAAAACTCGCTTTTCATTTGACAGGATTTTTTTGAACAACTACAAAGACTTGCTTATAATCTGCAGGACTTGACTTGCCTTTAGAGAAACTAGAACCTTTTCTGAAGTTGGTAAAACAGCATTTTTTCTTTCTTTTTTTTTTCTTTTTGCGTGACCCTCGGTCACGTAATGATCTTTAATATTCTGAGCTCAGGGGTTGAAAGCTCATGACTTCTGTAACTGGAGACTGCAACCGCTGTTCTAAAGCCAGAGCTTGATTTTGAATCGACTTGTTTTGCTCGTGTGCTGTGTTGTCCACGTGAAGCTTCTGACTTTTAAAGATGCACTTTCTAAGCTAGCTTTCCTTTGAAAAAAAAGAAAGAATGGCTGTTTATATCAAGGAAGTTCTTGGACAGTAAAAGTTAAATGAAAAATAATAATTAGGCTCCAATCTGACGGGGAAAGTAATTTGAAGAAATTCCTCCTCCTGAATCGTAAGTAAACACTTAATATCAAGACGGAGCAGACCACGCTTTGAGGCTTCTGCTCCCTCCCTCTACTCCCTCATTACGTATCTTTCACAAACTCCTTTCCACTTTCATCCTCCATCTGCCGCAAAACTCATTTCTCCATCCAAGTGTCTCCTGCAACCACAACTTCGCTGTTTTGCCCAGAATCAAAACCGATTCTCCGCTAAGGTCTTTGTTTCACGTGGCGGTTCCCCGCTCCGGCCCCTTCCCCCTTTCCATTCCCTTACACAGAACTATCAAACATCTTCGAGAAGTGAGCAGTAAAAGATGATGAGAGGGATAGTGATCCTAATGGTGTGACACGAACCATTGTCCCAACCCCCTTTGATAAATGAATTTCATCAAGCACCGGCTCAGTGGGTAGAGCATCCTAATTAGGCACGGCAAGCAAAACAAAGATGCAGGCAACTAATTGAGGTGAGGTCATTGAGATGAACATGCCTGTCAATGTGTGTGTGCGTGTGTGTGTGTGTGTGTGTCAAAAGGGAAAGCTCCACCTCATCTGTCTGTGGGATGCTTGCATTCGTGTGGGTTTACATGTGTGCCCGATGGGAGTTGACCCGATACCCTCTTGGGGGAGCCGGTAATAGCGGCCTTTCCTTTTGAGCATCGGCTCTGCAGCTGGAGTCAGAATGTAAATGGATGACCTTGTTTCCCATGTGCAATAAGATTTGTCCCCTTCGCTGCAGTGCGGTAACTATTGCATTTCTGCTATTAAAATTCTAGTGGGGACCCGGCAAGAGGTTGATGTGAAAATTGAAAAAAAAAAAAAGAAAGAAAATAAGGGCATTAAGGGCAATTCTTTCACTTCATACTCAAATTACATAAGCTGGCTAACGCATTGATTTCATCTGGATATGAAATTAATCTGTGGCGGAACACGGGGAAAGTCTGCCGTGCAGGCCAGTCTCTTTAATAAACATTATTGATATGTTTAGAAATAATTCAAGCGACCTCTGCGGCTTGGACTCCAATCATTGATGATACTGGCATGTTTACAATAACTCAATGACTGTGCATCTGTCAACCCAACAACATCCATGTGTTCATAATTGATCCACAAATAATAAAAAAAAATGCCTTTGGACAACTATTTGTTTCCTGCCATGGAGGACACAGAAGAGACAGAAAACGGTAGGAATAAAGTTTAAAAGGGGGGAAGAGGAGATAATATGTTAAGAGGGTTTGCCATATGTTTACTGTAGGTTAAGGTTGGATCCCATTTCAAAGGGTTACCCCAGGTACCTAATTCAGAGGGAGGCCAAAATGTTCAACTGAGAAATTAGATGAAGCGATAAAACCTTAGTTCTCTAATTCTTTATACAAGTGCAAACAGATTTTAGGTATAAAAAGTAAAAAATCCTATAGTAGAAAATATTTATGCTCCTAAACTGTTGCTTGCTAAAAAACAAAAATATGATGACCAATGTCCCAGAGAGTAAGTTAAATCTGCTTTAATGTATTTAAAATATAATCACATTTTTTGTTGAAAACTAACCATATAATATAGTGAGAAAAAATGTGCTGCGTGATATACTGATTTTTATTAAAATAAACAAAGCAACCTGTTGCTGTACCAATCTTTTTAATCCTTTAGACATATGTCTGCCTGCATTTAAATAAAAACAAGCAAAAAACACTTTAGATCTTTGGTCAATTAAAACTGATTTTCAACAACTGCAGCAAAAATGCAGATACTAAATTGCACGATCAAGTGGAATCAGCTAAATTCAAGTTGAATTTTAGAAAAAAAAAAATTCCTTAAAGCTACATGACCACGCCATGATTTTGGAAGACAAAAGAAATCTAGAATAAAATGACATGCTGGTGCTTGTACTCATCCATTAAACCTCAGCGAGGCAATGGGCCAGCAATCAATACAAAATCAGAAGAGTCCCTTTGAGAATCTCACAAAAGGTGAGGCTTAAGGAAAGTTTGGATTCTGGTAACTTGTAGGCACCTTGTCATTTTTAAACAGACAAGGGTGTAGATTTATATCATGGGGAGATCTAATGGCCATTAAAGCTCAGCTGGGAAGCCTCATGCATCTTTAAGTGGGATAGATTAAAGGTTGGTCAGTTGGGATTTGAGAGTGCCAACCAAGACTGAAGCTCATTTTGTGACTTCATTAACTTTTAATTGACTAAAAGGTGGTGAAGTTACTGGGATGACTTAATACTGTGGTGCAGATATAGTGTCTATAAAAAAAGTATTCACTCTCTGATATTTTACCCTTTTTATTGTTATAAAGCAATCAACAAAATAAAGCTTTTCATAACCTTTTTTGTTTACAAAGAACTCTTTAATGTCAAAGTGAAAAGTGATTTTTACAAAATAATGATAAATAAAACTATTAAACATAACAGAAGTGATTGCATAAATTTGTGCAATATTATCAATGATAGCAAAAGTTTTGTTTTGCAAACAATATCATTTTTACGTTGCTCTGATTTGACACTTTAAAGCAAAACTTTAGGGCCTCCACATATCCACTATGGACTTGCTCCCAGAATACAAAACAATGTGTGTCATAATCTCTAATAAGTTTCTTTTAAACGCACCTGAATTCTAGACAATTTCAGTTTATATAATCCAAAGATTGCCCCTCATAGTAAACTAGTTTGAGTCCAGGCAGGAATAAGCAAACGCTGTCATATTGAACCGTTTTGAACAGTACGCTGTACATTGTAGGACAGGAGACACTCGCCCAGCTGCCAGCTTGTCTGTATTTGTGACTGGCTGGATGCCTTCTGAGTTGCAACATGTCTAAACACATAAACCAGCCAAGCTCTGCCTTTCTATATGCCAAAGTAAATTACCAGGCTTTGTTTGAAAGTGGGTAGAAGAGGGCAAGATTGGTTTGTCTCTATGCATGAGCATCCAAGATCTCTCACGTCTTAAATCTCGCTCTAATCTTGTTATAATTGCCTGGTGAGCCACTCGTATATCCTCAAAGTTAATGCTGCTTTTTTTTTTTTCCATTTGACCTAGCTTCTTCACAATTACCTCTACAACAATAGGAAACCTAACTGTTCTGGAACTGGACACACTTTCAGAGTTACAAGGTAAAATTAAATGCTATCTTTACAAGGAGCAGATGAGCTTGAGTGATCTTAGACAAAGAAAGGACACAATGAGGATAGAAGAAAGTTACGTGGGAGGTAAAAAGCATTTAAATTTAATAGCAGCACAGACTCTCAATTTGGAAAAAATATGATCTGTGCCATCAGTTCTCAAAATTCAGAGTAATTTAGATCCAAACCAAACAGTAATTCAATGCAGAACCAGAGATGGCTTAGCTGAGGTTCAAATCAAAAATTTGAAACCTGAGCACAGCAGAGCGCACTGCAACAACTCTAATCGTTTCCTTAAGTGTTTTTTTAGGCTCTGGTCTTACAAGTTGAAGGTTTAGCTTGAGCTAATATGCTTGATAACTCAGAAAGTTCATTGGAATCAAAACAGTCTAAACATGAAACTGGTTTTAAAGTTACCTCCATGCTGTGTCATTTACTGAAGACCAAGCAATCATGTACAAGAGGACGCCAATGATATTAGAAATTATATTTAATCTGAATCTAACGTCATAATTGGCGGGTAGATTGTTTCGAAATGGCTCTTACACAAATTTTAAAAATAAAACTCTGTTTTCCATCGCTACTATTTAAACTTAAGGCAGCCAGTAGGTTCCATATTACTAAAAAAACTGAGCCAAACCTGATAGGATAACTATACCAGAATCCTATTTTCAAATGAAGCTTGCAAAGATTTTTTACAAATAAGAGACTCACTTCTCTATTCTTACCACCTACATTTAAAGATGATTAAACATCAAATTAGGATAATAGCACAAGCATTATAATCTATATGGTTAGTGGAACTGAACCAATCCTTAAAGCCATCACTCCAGACTTTCAAAATAAGACCTGAACACGCTGAATAGAATGAAAGCCTTCTGTCATACAAATGAATCACACTCTATCATACACATGCATAATGACCTTCTCATTTGTACTCATACATACTCATGTATCCACACTAACACAGATGCATTCATACTCAAAATACTCACACATATTTATTTTGTCCAGTATACATTTTCATAACCCAGGCACAAAAAGCTTTTGCAAAAACAGAAAAATTCTCCACCAGGTTTGGCGATCAAAAGTTTGAAATCGTAGACCAAATAAACAATAAAGCAACCAAATATTTTTGGTCTTGGCATGTAAAAATGTGTGTGTGAGTGTCTTTTACATCTGTGTGTTTCTGTTGTGTTGTGTTTGCAAGGGTAAAACTGAATGAGAACGTTTGGGGACTGGCAGAAAGCACAGTAAGTCCAAGACGCCTGAGGAAGAGAGATAATTGGATGTGGAGATTCTTACAAGGTTCTTTTGTTGCTATGGTTGCAGACATCATGTAAACAGCGACTGATCTACTCTCCTCATAGAAATGACAAAGCATAGAACTACGAGAGATGGACATAAGTCAATCACACACACTGACAAGAGTGAAATAGACACAGATAAGCCACACGGATAAATGTGCATTTTAAAATTCACATTTACGGGACTCCGGGCTCAGGGGACTGTCTTGTTTTAGAGAGATTAGGAGGCACATGGGTGGCACAGACTCCGTCAGGGCCTCAGGCATCAAAGCTAAATTCAGTCATGTCACCTATGCAATGCCCAGGAGAGCACAATCAGAATTACATTCGCCACATTCAGTCTCCGAGTACAGCCTCAAGATGCAGGTCTTTCATGAAAATAGTGTAAAAATTGGAAAATAAAACTGATAATATTCTCTTTTTCCAGCCTTATCTAAATATGGCTCCCCCTGGGTGTATACAGACATTATCACAGGTAGCAGTTTTAAATAATCACGGCGCCTCACTGCGGCAAGATTAGTTTCAATTTAGTCGTCGTACAAGATGTGAGCTTCAGCTCTTATTTGGCAAAGATTTCAAACCTCAACCTGCTTATTAAGAATTTTTAATTTTGTGCCTAAAACATGTTATAATCATGAATGCTAAGCTAATCAAGGCTGTTTTTGTGCTCAGCTGAGCTCATTGACGAATCTTGGACACACTTCTTTTTAAAAGCGCATTGCATACTGCATGGAGAAGAGATTCTGTTTGTGTTTTGCATCAAGCAGGCATACTTTTACACAAGTATGCTACTCTAAATTCTGCCGTTTTATTTTGTTCCCCTTCCTGTACATAACGGCAAAGAGGATTTTCCACTGATATTAAAGTAGCAAACTTCTGCACTGACTGACAAAACGTTGCTTAATATTGCTAACAGGATATCAGTTATTACTCTTTGTTTTTTTACTTGATGTTTCCACCACTCTTATTATTTGAATACAGCGGATGCAGATTGAAATTCAGTCAGTCAAGCAGTATTATTGCTGAAAAACACAAACTTATCCGACGAAAACTAACAGAATTTGACTGACCACATCACAAAATCTCAACTAGGGATTTTTCTAATAAATAAAAAACAAGGTTCAAGTATAAAGTGGCAGCTAAATTTATCAATATAAATGCCACTCCTGTCATGAAATGAATTAAAACAAGGCATTCTCTTAATCAACGGCCCAAACAACTGAGTTAACAGTTGAACCAAGTATTGAGGTATTTGGGTTGTTAGGGTTACAACAGCAGTTTGTTGCTGGAGTGCTAGTTAAAAATCTTTCAACTTGCTCGGCATGATGCCGACTAATTCCTGTTTTGAGTTTGTGCTGGTGCCAGTGGGATGTAGAAAATTTCCCTTGTAGCAGTGTTCAAATAAATGGACAATACACAATAAACCTTCACATGTGGGTCAGGCTGAAGGTTTTTGCTTTAACCTTCACACTCTCACAGCTCCAGTGTTCTTGAAAGAAAGAGAGTGAACTGGCAGCATAATGAATTTTTTTAAATAGATGTTATTCATTTGTTTGTGGCACTACAACTTATTGCACCAAAATTATGGTTATTTAGCTCAGTTTTTTTGTAAGATGTAAGATTTTCTCCTACGAACATAATAACATGAGCTTTGACTTTATGTTTTACTCTACCTCCAGTTAAGATGTTTGTTTTTTGGAAAAGCACTTTGGACTATTAAAATATTTCCAAATGGCTGTGAGGCAATTCATGTTTACTGTGGTTTCACTGCTTGAATGTTAAAGTTAATTATATTGTATAATAAAAACTGCTGTATATCGGTATGCGTCCCAAAGTACTCTCCAGAACTTCGCTGACAGACGGATGAACAGAGCACCAAGGGCAGCAAGAGACAACTTTCCTCAAATGTAGCTGAGGTCATTAAGAGGGACTGTGATCCACAACAGCAGTCATTACTATAGAAACTGTGATCCCTGATGCTGACATGCCATAATGTCCAGACTGTGTCAATAAGACAGAATGACCATCTCAGTAGTCATTACATGGAAACCATTGAGTCTGTGGATTTGAGGGCAAATGGAGAGAAAGAGAGAGAGGGAGAGAGGGAGAAAAAGAGAGTGAGGGGAGGCTGAGGAGCAGACGGCATCAGGCATATTGTTAAAGTCTAATTACAGGCCAGTGTCCATTCAATCATGGAGCTCGTCATCTGGAAAATGTGTGTCTGCTCAAGAAGCCAAAGGCGAGTTGCTTTGAGTGATTCTGACCACATTCAGGGCTGCGAGCGTTAATTACTGAGAGTTATAACAATGCTGTGAAGTCTGAAAGCCATTTTAAAACATTTACTCAAATACTCATCTTAATAACTTAACTGGCAGTACGTATATTTAATAACAGTTTAGCATGAGAAGGTCAAGATTTGATTAACTAGCCAGCAGTGAATTATTTAAGCCCAAAATTCCTCTGGCAGGTTTAGATTTAAAGTAGCTGGTTAATTTGGCAAACTTGCTTCTTTAATGAGAAAGAAAATAGATAGTTGTGAAATTATATTACAATGTGATATGGATTTTAGCCAGTTGTAGTAAGTAGAGTTATTTTCTAGGTTTGAATTCCACTTTAAGCAAAAACAGCACATCCAAATGTATGTCCATGCAAATTGCTTGAGCTTTTTGGATTTTACACTACTTCAAATAATTCCTGTTGCTCTAAAGTATCCGGATCACCCTGAGAAAGAAAGCAGGTCTGTGTAATTGTTGTGGGGCAACTTGTGGCTAAAACAAAAGGGATGTGTCTGCTTACAGCTCTGCAATGGAACCAGGAATACCTAAATGTCCTCAACGTTTAGTCCCCACAGTACAAAAACATTATTTTCAAAAAAATGCAAGAAGTTCCAGACAATGGAAAACCTTAGAGAACTTGGTCGAAGGTAAAAAGCGACACCTGCGCAGGCAAGAGTGATTATGTGGAAGGTGAAAAAGAACCTGAGCCTCACCTGCAGAGCCATCTTGAAAACAGCACAGCCCCCAGGCCTGCAGTCCAGTGGGCACTGCAGGACACCATGGATGCAGCCCGAGCAGAAAGGTTCTTCTCCGATAAGGCCTGGTTGGCATTTTAAAAAAATCCCATCTGGAAAAGGGGAAAGGAAAAACTCCAGGTTAGATGAAATGAAAATTGCGCTCTTTAACCACAATGATTTCCCTCTCATTTGGGGTAAAAGGGTGTTTGTTTTGTGGCCAACACCCAAGACGCAGTTTGCAAATGTTTGCTTCTTATTTCTTAGTTGTTAATTCAATTAAAATAGAATTTTTATTTGCAGTCAGTCATATATATTCTATTTCTTTTCTTTTTTTATTTTTATTTCAGCTCTCGGCCTTTTCTGAATATTCGAAAGGTCCCGGCAGCTCGCCACTGATTATTATACGTGTGTTCATACGTAAATCCATCCATCTATCAAGTTATCCAGCCATCACAAGAAAGAGCAGCACACTTGAACGGATGCCGCATGAATATTAAAGAATGTGATTTCTGATTGTATACTGTGAAGCAAACGGAAAAGCCAAGACGACGGCAAAAGCTGGGTAATTGCAGGTTTTTACCATTTAACAGCAAATTGTAGCTATTGGTAGCATTTGGGGCTGTGCAGCATTTTAGTAAATTTCTTGGAAATTGTTTGAAAGCATGTGAATGTATAACACATAAATGGCAGGCAATTTATAATGTGGCATCTCTTGACAGTTGGTTGAATTGTTGAATAATGTATGATGGCGTTCAGTTGTAGTTGATCTAATTGCTGTACTCATTGTAAATGTTGATCAAAGTACTTAGAAACACTACAGTATTATTGTTTACATTGAATTACATCAAGAATTTAAGAGTGTAACTTCACTATTTATCCATATGATTTACAACTTTCATTTTGGACAATTGCATGCTCTTCAGCTGCATGTTATGTACTTGAAAATTTCTGAATCGCATCAACCACAGTTCTCATCTTATGAGTAAAAGTCAAAGAAGATTAAAAATAAAAATAGAAAAAACTTGTTAGAAAATAATCACACATCTAAAAGGGCAGATCACATTCACAAGGTAGTTTATACTCAATCAAATTAGACAGAAAAACCATCAATTGTCAAATCTTGCCTGCTTCTCAAAGGAATTTAGTCAGACTTTAACTAGGCCATTTTAACAGATGGATTTGCTTTGATCTAAATCAGTAACCTTGCTTTTCCACAACAATCGACCCTCGTGGAAAAAAATATTTATAAACTTTTATGAATATATATTGCTATTTTTTGTGAAATTAAAGAAAAACTATTTTTTATTTGTTTAATAACAAATAAACTTAAAGGAATGCTGCCTTCAAATTGTTTCACCCTGACATGTAGTTCACCTTCTTACACTTACTGCTACAAAAATAGAGGAACACTGGTGATAAAGCTCAAGAAAACCATTTGCAAACAGAGTATTAAATAGCTCAATATTCCCCTGTTGCATGCTTTGCTGATTTTCCCCTCCCATTTTTCAAAAAATGAAATTTGGGCTAGAGTACTTCCTCATATAATACCAAACATGAAGGGGCCAGGGCTGTGCTGATAGGGAGAATTAGGTTTGTACCACAGCTGTTTGAAGATGAGCTCAGGAAAGTGGGGGCGGGGGGAACTTTCACAGTGTTAAAAGTTAAAGCTGACTAACAGCATTACATGGTTTCACTGCAACAGGCAGTCAAAGGAAACATTGACAGACCATAAAAATCAAGCACACCTCCTGAGATGCATTGCTGTGAGCACGCTTTGTTCCTCACATTAGTAAAACTAGCAGTGCACTGCTAAACCCTGCCCAGGTGTAAAAGGTGATTTATAAGTAAATGTGCAAAACAAAGATAACAGGCAAAAATATCAAGGGCCAATGCCAATATTTTTGCTGTGTAATGCACTGTTTAAAATTTCAAATAGTTGTGTCTGAAAGGCCCAGGAGGCCTGGGTTCACAAATCATACCATCACATTGCATTATGGGTATTTTCTTCGGCATTTCTTAAAGATATCAGTCGCCTTTCATTTTAACATTTAAAGTTGCTTATCGCAGCAATCGACGGATCACTTACTCTTTGAATGAGGCACGATGTGCCTTTGCGGTTCATTGCCCTGTACATTGTCTGTGACATCTTCCGTACCAAGTACAGAGAGCACAAAGAATATTATAGTTATGCAAATATCCCTTTGACTTGTCCTTTTATATGCCCTCTAAGCTTCATCAGGTCATGAAACCTTAATTAAATAGTAAATTGACATCAGCATGTGTTTGAAAGGTCACTTTCTTTAACTAAGCACCCAAAATATATTCTTTATTTTCAATTTGTGCATTTATTATCTCAAATTAATCACTCGGTGTCTTGCGTGATATTCAATAATGCAACATGCGGTTTTGTAGAATTCCCTGATGCTAAATCAAATTTCTCATTCATTACACATATCATGTTTTCACTCTCAGGGGTAATTTATTACATTCTTTTACCGTTCAAGATCCTAAACATGTAATTTAATTCTGCTGTTAGAATCTTTTTCTTGTTTTTAACTGAGGTGACTTTTGCTCCACGAGCAAAATCGCCATGGCTACATGCTGGCCTGAAAGACCCACTAACAAAGGAGCTTCCTTGGACGAAGTGACATGATAGTATAATTGACAATTGATTTCACTTCGCATGCCCATAATTTAATTGTTTCAGGACGGTGATTTGCTTTAGTTCCGTCCCGTATAATGACATGTACACAAAGAGCGATTAGCATCGCCTGCTGTACAACCACCACCGCTTACAATCTCAGAGTATATTTTCTAATTACTTAAATTTAGTTGAGATGAAACTTTTGATGCCTGTTAGTAATGCAACGTGTTCATTGGGATGTCCAGCATGCAAATTGTTTTAACAGATTTGTGCCCACTACTGGATTATGAACATAACCTTGTTTTATGTGTCCCCCGCAGTGCAAAAAATATTCTCAGTAGAGTGAACTATCAAATGTTTTTCACAAGTTTCCAGACGAGGAAATGCTCAAAATCCAACAATATGACAACAAGTTGGACATTTATAGTCCTTTTCTGTCTTGTCTTTACTGAAAAATGGCCACAAATGTAGATCATCAAATCTTTTGCAAACAATCAAACAGCCAATCAAATAATTAAAGACTATAAAGCAGAAATAACCGTTTCAGAAAATATTTTAGTCAGGTACTGAAAACATTAAGACTCCCACAGCATATTTGAGCAAGCACAATTCTCCAGACTTCCCAGTTCCTGTTCTCATGCAGCACAGTTTCTTTTTAATCTGTTCATGTCGACTTCAGTGCCTGTCTACCTTTGTCTTTCCCTAGCCGTGCAAAGCTCTGTGAAGAGAAGTAAACTTTAATTGGTCATGCTTTCCTGTTGCGTAGAGGAAGAGAGTGTAAGCCTCTCAATTTTGAACAAGGATTGTCCTGTTTGATTCTGGAATTAAAAAAAAAAGTCTCGACCCTTGGGTTTCTTTCCAACTTATGTTTATCAAAGGAATAAATAAACATGTTAACTCTGTTATTTTTACACTTCATAACTAATAAGGCAAGCAAGAGGATTTTCTGATTATTATAAATGAGCAGAATTTGTTGGCTGTACCACTCACAACTGCTACCTCAAGATCCACTGATGTTATTCATGTAGCACCTCTTAATTTGCATGTCACATGTATATAAATCATTTACATGCCCACAAGACGTAGGTCATTTTTTATTCCATTTGTTGCAATTATAATTTAGACGTTTGTGTCCACAAACTTCCAGTTAACAAGACATTTCCCTGTCTCGTTTTATTCTCATCCCACATCAACTGTCAACAATCACAAGAACTAAATGAAATCACCAACAGACAATTTGCTGGGTTTAATGAGTTGGGACAGATGCATGCGCCACAAGAGCCAGACCTGGGACGGTCCTGCCTGAAAAAGCAATTACACTGAGTGAATACGACCTTATTCCCACACATTCCTCTGTCTGGATGAAGAGCTTTAATCAGCTAAACCTCAAATATGAAGCAAAGCAAAGCTGGATATCAGCACTTACAGCAACCATTTCTAAAATCACTAACTCCACTCTGTGGTCTGATTGCTGTAAAAAAAAAATAAAAATAAAAATCCAACCGCTGCTTAGAGTGTAATTCTTGTGCATTACTGTACAAGAATGGCCTTTTATAATGTCAACTGGTTGCTTTGGAGTAATGTTAGGGAAATAAACTTTTTCCTTAAATGTTTAAGAACGCCTTAAACAAGAAATGTGAAAATGGGTATTAATATATACTGCTTCTTGTTCAATGCTGCACAATATTTTGTACTTGTCCTTTGAGATCCTATGCAAGTTATATTACATAGAGGTGTCCTAATGCACATTATTGGATCGGTGTTTGTTGATAAAACAACAAGGAACACCCTTAATGAGCTTGTGGTAAAAATGATGATGGTGTTTGGTCATATCGTCAAACAGTTGACAAATAACCAAAAAAGAAAACTGGCAGAAATAGCAAATCTGAAGAGGAAAAAGCACAAAGTGAGGAAAGGCAGGAAAAAGAACTTGTAAGGATGAAGGATAAAGTGTGAAATAGGAGAGGAGAACAGCTCATCATGGATTGATTCTCACACTCTTTGTAGGCTTGTCCCTCCTGTCTTCTTCCAGATGAATAGTAATTGCCCCACCGCCTTTAATCATGTGTTGAATTGGTGGAGAAAAAAAAAGAAAAGAAAAAAGGAAAACGCTTCTTCAGCGATTGAGAATCAATTGCTCAAAGAGTCAACCTATTGCTACTTTGCTTTATCCCCCCCATCAGACAAACAAACGCTCTTAGAGGCCCAATGCACACCCACCTTCTCTAAAGCTCTCCGTGACAGAAACATGCACAAAGTAGCGTGAGCACCCGTGTCAGAACAAATGACAGAAGCACTAATTACAGTGATGGCTAGGTGAAAGAGAAGACAAAATCTGAGGCAGAGAGGCGAAGACAGGAGAAAAATGGAGGTGCTGAAAGGTGATCGCGGACTCTCATCTTGCCCTGTGTGTCAGATGTGGCAGCAGACTGAGAGGGGGGATAATTGTTTCGTCAGGGGCGTGATTGCCATCACATTCCTTCCTCTCTGTGAACAAAGCACATGCACCTTTTACCACCTGCCACTCATTTAACTTGGTTACATTGCGAGATGCTACATCCCAAACTTTTCCCTTCTCATCAATACACAAAAGACAGAAAGAATGAAAAAAAAAAACAAGTGAGCCCCAACCACACGAGAATTCACTTTAGCAATGGTTTACATTCAGTGTATAAAAAGACAAACTTTTCCTCCTTCCTGTCATTTACTGACATTCATTTACACTAAAACTGTTCTGTGTTATGTCAGCTAGTGCAACCAAAATTACTTCTCCATGCCAAATGACAGAATAATGTGAAATTATTTAGGTTATTAAGATACATTTTTCAAACATTTCCTAAAGTTAAATTCATCAAGTCATCAAAACACAAATAAAAACGCTGTAAATTTTGTCGAAGTATGATGGTAGCATTCCTAACTAAGTTGGAGTTTCTTAGTTTTCAATATATATCCTTATATAAATTTTTATTAACGTCAATGGTTTATTTGGACGTGGAAACAAGAGCATCCGCTGTTGCATTTATTCAAAAAACCAATAACACCAGCTGGAAACCAATAGCCACATGCAAATTTTGAGCGAACTTTTAAAATGTCACAAAAAAGAAAATACCTGTTTCTACCCACTTTCCATCAATTCCCATCAACCTTTCCTAACGAGATCCTTCAAAATGTGCATAAAAAAACAACTCGAAGGAAATGTGGCTTATGCCCAAACATAAATGACAGTTCATGGTCATTTGGACATCTGGGATCCAGTACATTTCCCCATTGCAGCCATTACAACTGTGATTGTGAATGAATTAACACTAAAATGGTTTGTACCACTTTTGGGTCTACAGCCAGTTTTGAATAACATTTTTGAGGAAAGCGATTTCTAATTAGGTTATGAATTACTCAAAGTTACTCTCAAGAGTCCCTAATATATTGTTTTAAGGAATTAAACAAAATTTTTAAAAAAAAAATCATTCTTGACTGTTCATGTGTTAAATTAGACTGGGAGACAAAACAGTAGTTGATCTGAATTTCAAAACAATTGTAGCGAAAGAACATTCATTTCAGCCATTGGAGATTTGGCAAAGTGACCTGTGGATAACTCTCATCCATACTGGATGAGTTTTTCTGGTTGTACAGTTTTAATAGGTACAATATACTTCATGGCCCCTGATTGATTGTGCAGCTTGTGTCCTTAATGTGAATCTTTCCAGTGCAATTTAAACAAAAAGTAGCATAAAGTCAATGTTCAACCCTCCCATTCCTTGGCCTTTAAAGGTCACTTTCAGAGTGATGGGAGATTGTTTTCATTCGTGTAGAGTGCCAACACCATAAAGTATTTAGTTTTTTTCCAAGTGCTTTCAGTTTAACTTTCAGAAGTTATTTTCTGCTTGTATCATTTTGTTGTAAATCTGTAACAGCTGGGGAGGTGGGGGATCATCTTTGAAGGGAACCGTGCTGCTTTGGTGAGGCATCTGAAAAGTGATTTTTACCTTAAAAGTGTCCCAATGTAAAACATATTTGTTCAAAGACTGTGTGTCAGTTTAGGAGGTAGCAATGAGTAGCTTGATCTTCTCTGAACAGAGATTAATCTGTTGCATTATGGGGATATTAAAATCTTTCAAGATCTTCACCCATTTTATGCACCTGTTAGTTTTTAATTTCCCCTCTAATTGCAGACCAACCCACAGTTTCATCCCCTTATCGTTGGAGGTTGAGTGTTAAAATGATGGAATTGAAGGGAGATGGCTTTACAGCTGGGTCTTGGTGGTGGTTAATGCGGCAGGTCAGTCAATTCATTTAAACCACATTAGTCTCCGTTGTCGATTTGGGGTGTCAGCACCTCTGCCAGGCTCTCGCCATTCAGCTACCTGTGGTGCAGAAGGGATCTAACGCAGGAAACAAAGGTTCCAGTTTGACCAAATAGAGACTGATGGAAAAGGTGCGACACCTGAGGCCCGGCCACTTAACAGGCTCTAATGGTTGCACCAGATTACCTGTCCAAGGCAACCCATTGCCATCCCAAATCACCAAGCTTAAATTGATAGCACCAGGATTGCCACAGCAAAACAGATCACTTCAGCCCGCAGATCTGATGACCTCCCTGCTGCATTAGAAACGCCATTTTCACACCTGGGCGTTTCAAATTGCATTTGGGCATGCTTAATATTCCACTTCTGTGGTATCTGGGAGCTCTGCGTGTGGGTGCTACGTGTGGTATTATTCAATATTAAGAGCGGAATATTAGAATATGTCACTCATCTCAAGTTTATTTTGCCACAAGGAATGACAACAGGTCATAAATCTCAAGACAGAAAATCATTAATTTATTGCATCTCAGACATAAAGAGTGTGATCTCTGAGCTCTGCACAAAGTTAGAAGCATTAGAAGTAAGATTAAGTAAAAGATTACATTTTGTTACATTACAACTATGACTTGAATGTGTTATTGGGAGAAAATAATTAAGTAAAGGGAAAACTTTACTTAAAGTAAAGTTTAATTAAGTAAATATCTAGTGGGATTATAACTCTAATCCCACTAGATAAAATGAAATTAAACTTTCATTTAATTGTGAAAAACTGTGGAAGTCAAACAGAGAACATACAGTCAAGAGGTTACAACTTCTTAAGTGTTGACTCAAGAAGGCTCAGTTCACATGTCCGCCAGTCTTTTCAAATTCTTATTTATCACTTTCCCTTAACTTCACCATTATGCACTACGTTATAGTGGTCTATCTAATATAAACCTATTAAAAGACATTGAGGTTTGGGGTTGTAAGATGACAACATCTGAAAAGGTTAAGCAGCTTTTAACACTTTTTTTCAGGGCACTGAGTGCAATGTTAAACAGGAAGTTAAAAACATTTGCTTCACTAATTAATAATGTTCCAAGTTACAAATATAGTGATACGGTGTGTCAATTGAGAAATGTGCTTTAAAAAATCCTGAGCCGTTTGGTATCGCTTAGTTTTCCCACTGAGGATAGAACATCCAAAAACTCTCTTTTTCTTTCCTTCCTCCAACAGAGCACAGACCTGTAATATTTGATGAGAAATGCTTTGGGCATCCATAAGAGGAGGAGAAATTACTATGGCCAGTGACATTTAATGAACAGAAATCATTCTTTCAAAAGAACTTGAACCGTAATGGCCAGGCTGCAGAAAGTTCTGGACTTTTTTTTTTTTCCTTAATGACTTATTTGACAGCTAACATCTACCAAAGTCTGATTTGCCTCACCTCCTCAGGGCTGAAACTGAGGAAATCCAGAGGTGCTCAACAGCATGTCAAAACACCCAGTCAGGAAATAGCTAATTTAGCATGAAAGGTTACCTCAGAGCACTTCGATTCAGGGTAGCAATTATTATAGGACTAAATTGTTGTCTCAGTGTGGATCAGTCAAACTTCTCATTCATTTCTTACACCCCCATCATTGTTTTATAAGAAGTTTAAAAATGAGCCAGGCAGATGCTGACAAAACAGCAACAGGTGTTACCTGCAACTAAATACGCAGCAATTTATTTGGTAATAACTGCAAATATTTGTCCATCTTATAAAAGTCAACAGACTAGCAAGCAAAAGCTAATTTAGGGGTCAAATTTTTAGCCACCACATGAAAAACAACTAAAAATCCCAAACACATGAAACACAATGCAATGCTCAGCTGAACAACAGGGTGCTAGTTTGCATGTCAGTGTTTGCTAGGGAGGGAGCTTTAATTACACTTCACGCGGTTAGCAGCATGGAGCCTAATAAACTGGAGTGTCAATCTCAAACTCATTTATGGGCGATATGCCGTATCTCTGATTACGTTAATCAATGATACTGAGCCTCAGTGGAAACACGGTGGTGTGATGGATTCTCCTCCCAACATGATGAAGTTAGAATTATTTGTTATGGAGGTAAATCTGATCGGAGGGCGAGCGTGATTAGCCCTTTGCTTAGTCTATAACAAGTTGCAGTTGAGCAAGGTACAGCGTTAAAAAATATTAGCCGATTAACTTTTCAGGGTTTCGTTTGTATTTTAGATACAGAAAACCTTTTGAAGAAAAAAAAAACATGTATGAAGAAACATTTTCCAACACACACACACTGTAATATGATGAATGTCACTTTTAAATTAGGCAACAAAATGGTGTACAAGTACATATCAATAAATTAAGACCATTATGTCTTTGAAAGGTTTGGTCCATCAAACACAGATTGAAATATTTCAAGCATCTAATTTCACACTCTCCCAGTTCCTATTTTTGATTAAATGGGATGAAAATAAAAATAAAAATCTCAAAGAAGGTGAAGTAGGTACAAATGAGAAAGAGAGCTTTTACACGTAAACAGGACAATTTGTCATACTTTTGGCAGTAGCGTATAAAATCATTTTAAAAACATATATGCAAAAAAGAGAAAGCCAAATTAATATGAATAAGTTCTCTCTGAGATCCTTGTAAAGACAGAAACACAGAAAGACTCACCATCAGCAGTTCTCTTCTGATGGGTTTATTCCACCTGCATAGAGACAATAAGCCTCTATGCAGGTGAGAGTTGGTGAATTTTGATCACCACTCTATTATCCTACACATCACTGTCAATCATCCCCTTCCTTTTCTCTCCATTTTCCAGCCATTATCTTTTTCCTTCGACTCCATGAGTCCATTATTCATTCTGTTCAGGAGTAACAGTCTTGATTCTTAAATCCCACATTTTCTACAGCATCTTCACCCGAGATGGACGACAGATTGGTGTGTTTTGTTTTTTCTTCTTAACAGTAACCACACTGCTATAAGGCATATATTCATTTGTCTTGTAGTCATGTATCTCCTATACTTTGCTGACACACAGCCACATCTGCGTCTCAAAGAGGAAGTGCAACTTAACAGACTGTAGGTGTGGGAGTGCTGCTGCCCACACACACAGCCTGGTTTCAGGTTCAAGACGGTGCCAGTTAAACATCAGCTGGTGGAGCCCTCACTGCAACCTTAGCAGCCTGCTATAAACCAGGCCAGATGGCAGGATCCAGCAGGGAGCACATGGCACCTCGTGACAGGGCCCTCCAAACGTCAGCGCTTTCTCTGAATTATGGGAAACATTGAGAACTCTCTTCTAAAATTAATGCAGCTCTTAATGACATCAAGTGTCTTTGGAAGCTGTGGCCGACGCTGCTGCTGCTGGCATTCGGAGATGTCATTGTCGCATATTTTTGCCATCTCTATTGCATTCTGGGGGCTTTATCAGTGACATGCAGGCATCATCTCAGCTGCTGTGAGGGCACAGTGTGATCCTATCAAAGGGCATGTTAACTGCTGCGTTAAGCCTTAATGAAGAATAGATTATGACATTACTATGCAAAGCGCATACCATCCCAACGCCGAGGGGAAACCCGTAAAAGCCCGATAAGGGCTTTTTCTGCTGATCTCACACAAACAGTGTCAGTCCTCAGGGGGTTGTTTGGGCCTGGCTCAATGTTTACAATGCCATTGATCACACTCAGACGTGTTTGATTTGCTGACTGGGTATCACAAACACAAGCACATAAGCAGGTGATCATGCACATACAGTATACACTAACACACACATATTTCACTGGTGTAAAGCAACCCTTCTTGATCTTAGAGCCGTCAGTCTGCACCTCATCAACACTTGGATAAGTAGAGTTAAGGTCAAAAGCTACAGTTTGTACTTTAATTAACCCTTCAATTCTCCTTGACTTGTGTTTTTCTCTCCAAACCTGTCAATGGTGGACTCATTTCCTTGAACTTTATCTTCATTTATTAAAACCCAATGCCATCATACCATCCTGAAACTTTCTTACATTAGCCCTCTTGAATTTGTTAATTTGGTGAATAGGGCACAAATCATATTTGAACACTTGAAAACCTAAAATCTTCAAAGTATGAAGTCAGCTTTTTTAAACATTTTCAATTCAAATAAAATATATATTTTTTTAATTCAATCGGCTTATGGATCAAGCCCATTGAACCACTGAGCACCAGTCCAGATCTCTCTCTCTCTCTCTTTCTCTCTCTCTCTCTCTCTCTCGCTCTCTCAAGTAAGATTATTTCTTTATGAACTTCATCCAACTCCCAATTCAGATCTGGAGCAGAAATTGCAAAGTTTAGCCGAATTAAGGTTTTTGTCACAAGAAGTAATTTCAACCTCGATACATTTTAGGCAGACTCAGATTACAACAGAGCCCCCTTAATGTCGAAGTTTTTCTTCAGCATTCTCAGCTCAAATTCACCATGCAAGGCCTAAAACAATGTATGTCTTGTTTGCACAAAACACACAGTTTGATCACTTTCCTGGCAATTTTCTACAAAACTCACTGTACTTTTTAAAATTTTTCTACTACACACGAGAAAAAATTGTAAAAATTCTTAAAAATCATAACTATACTTTGAACATAAAGCTACTCAAACATATAGCAAACTTGGTCCTTGTGTGTTATTTGCTTTGTTGGCAACGAAGACCAGGCAAAACGCAATCCAATAGAAATGATAGCTATTTCCTTTTCACAAAGTCCATCATCTTGCCAGTTCCCCGTGTTTTTTCTGCTTTAAAACACACAGTGCTTTTTCAAAGGGGTTTCAATTTGACTGGCTGAGTTCATAAACACAGCCACACGTTCTGTCAGTGATCAAGGACACACATCAAAAGCTGTCCATCACTCACTAATGATAGGACATTAGTCAGAAGGCACACCATCTTGGTGAGAGATAAAACAGAGATGGAGAGATAGTCTAAGACAGCGAGTGTGTGAAGGGGGCATGATATATGAGATGGTGTCGACTGTCATCCCTTTCATCATCTCTTCCATAAAGTCTGGCCAGTCATGAAATGAGGACATTAAAATCCTACAGCAAATACAACCATCAACCTGTACAGCCAGCTGCCAGACAGGTAACATGACTATGAAGGAAGACTTCTTAAAACTGGATTAGTTTAGGAAGCAGCAGATTACTGGCTTTTACAGGTTGGTCAAGGATAGTACAAGATTCTCAATCAATCAATATCCCAGATTTAGAGTAAACAAAAGTGATGTGGTTGTATACCAACTTCTCAAGATAACCCAAACTGTACGATCAGTAGTGACAGAAATCTCATGAAGATTTCTGAAATTTCTCTAATCGTCTGAAAACCCAAAAAATGTGTTTTGCTGAAAGCAGCTATTGGCCTCAGTTACAGAAGAAATAAGGAACAAACCTTACCATATGACAAAATAAAGAATATATACCAGGTAATAAAAAAGAGCTGTACCAATTCAGCTTTTTCCTAGTCAATGTTAATTTCCATTTTCTTTTGTCCTTTTTTTAGCTCTTACAATTTTAAGAAATTGTAAGATTACTCATATTTATTCATCAAAATATATCTTTTGAGATGTTCTTAGAACTGTATTTAAATTGGACATTTTAAATTGGGCCAAACTGAGGATTTAAACTGAATTTAATGAACAGGACACAATAATCAAATCCTTCAGTATCTGATTGATTAGGGCTGATAAAACGAAATAGATTTGGCATATTTAAATCTTTGGCTAACATATAACATTCATAGAAATTTCAATCCCAAAAATGTGATTTGCTTATACTGCATCAATGACCCCAGCAATGAATGATGATTTGGAGCCCAAATATAATATATTTTTTTTAATCTTAAAATAAATATTTTAACGTGTGTGTGTGGCCAGAAGGATTTTCAGACAATATAAACCCACAGATGCCCATCAATGCCCCTGCCATAACTCTCCACACACACACCCATTACAAGCTGCTACTCTTCCTGCTTTAGTTTACTGCATTGCACCAGAAGTGGTTAGCACATAAGCACCAGGAGACAAAGGAAAAAAAGCAGGAAAATCGTCAGAGCTTCAGAGGGAGAGGGCAAAAATTAGAAAGCAAAACATTCAGTGGCAGTCTACATCTAGAGACTCTTTCCTTTCCCATTGATTCTTCAGACATTTTTAATACACCCTCATCAATAGCACTGGTGGTCTGACAAATGCATTTTTCAAACACTTGGCAGTCAATAGTCATTTAGTCTGTATGTCTGTCCCTCGAGTAAATGGCCTCGATCAATTGAGGTGATGAAAATTCAGATAAATCAGAAGCAGGAATGAAGCGGGGCTCCTTTCAGTATCCAGTGCAGCTAAATGCAAGCAGTCGTGTGAAAAGCCAATACATGGCTACCCCCATGTTTGTTAATGGGAGCTCACTTAAAGGTGTGAGTTTAGGATTTCGAGCTAGCCGGTGTCCAGCACAACCTGGACTGCACAATACGGATGCCAGACTTCCAGCTTCTCCAAGAGGGTGGAGCAAGGGTGGAATTGGCTATTATAAACTAAGGTTGGTACTGATATCACAGTGTTACAGGTGCAGACTTTGTAAAATTCAAACAGCATATCAAGTGTCCATCCGAACCACTACTACACAGTCTTAAAAGATACTTATCTTTTGTACAACAGTCATAAGTATTCATGAAGACTTATTCATGTTCACGACAGGTGTTTATGACAGTGTCATATCAGTCTTATTCACCCCCCTTCAAATAAAGTGTTACCAGAAAACATTGTGTATTTAAAGCTTCTGAGAATGATGTTGATATCCCTTTCAAGATAACTTACATCTGTGATATATTATTTAATAAGTTTGTGTAAAAACTATCCATCAATAAATTTGGTATTTAATGTACAAGTTTATCAGAATTAACAAGAGCAAATGAAGTGTGCCAGAATTAAGAAAAAACTATTAATTTGTCCAAAAAGCTGTCAACATGAAGAAAACACTGCTATTTATACCAGGTGTAATTAGATCCACAGCAGAGTTGTCCCTTTTTGCCCATCTAAATTTTAAAGTGTTAGTCTCACATTGCCACTATTGCCTGTTAAGATGCGACTCCTCTTGTAAACTGCATGTTCCCTCTCCCTCAACTAATTGTGGAAGATCTATTTTTATATCTCTAATTCTTGAAACGTGATGATGTCAGTTTGTGTTGCTCAGAAAGACAACCATGAACTGACAAGAGAATTTGGAAGTAGCAAAAAATATCTGTTACACTATAAGCCCAACGTAATACGAAACCTACTGATTTCTCCTAAGCTCACCTAAAAAAATTGTTCCCAAAAGGATCATTTTAAACCCCATAGATTTCTCATGAGAAAAGAAAAGGCGTCATTAAATACCTTTGGATGATTTTGTCAATAATCTGTCGCTGTATCGCACTATGCTTAATATTAATCTTCGCCTATATTGTGTTTTGGTGCTGTTGTAGTTGTCCATCTGCAAAACGGACGTAATGCACATGACCTCCACATTTCCAGTTGATAACATACAACAGATAATAAATTAAGATTAAATAAAAGGCTAAATGTGATTTCATGCCGTTAGATTTTTACAAGCAGACACTTAAAATGTAAAACAAAAAGGAGAAATGTGCACAAGAAAAAAAAATAAAAACAGAACTTTTTGAAAAATGCATTTAAGGTAACAGAA
Organism: Poecilia formosa; assembly: GCF_000485575.1. Lineage (NCBI taxonomy): Eukaryota > Metazoa > Chordata > Actinopteri > Cyprinodontiformes > Poeciliidae > Poecilia > Poecilia formosa. The sequence goes on from NW_006800098.1 coordinate 597,411, forward strand.
TGTTTAAAAGTTGGCAAGAAATAAAAAACTAAATAAATTAAGCCACTGTTTTTTTTATTACATTCAAAATTTTTAATGTAAATGGTTCCAGTAGGTCGGTGAGAATGTTACATAATGCCAGATCATCCACAGTCTGGTATTTATGTCCAGACTGTATTTACAGCTTTACTGTAAAGCTCTCGTGACATCTCTACCTAAATCATCATCATGGGATTTATCATGAGAATATGCAAAGAAAAAATGTTTTTCTCCTGGAAGAATTCATTTGTCAGGAGGGCATTGTGAACAGCAGCTTTGTCTTGTTGAAAGAGCAAGTCATCACCAGAAAGAAGAGTACCCGCAATCAAGAACGATGCTTGCAGTCACAGTTTGGCAGCCCTGAACAACTAGAAACCGACGTACCGTCAAAGGGACAGGCTTGCTGATTACCATGAAGCCTCCTCGATTGTTGCCAAAATTACGACATCTTCATCGGGATCTCCTTGTGATTCTTGAAATGTTAGAAGCTATCAGGACAATTCAGATTGCTTTTTTGTTCTGGTTGGCAGAGATAACTTTCTTCTAACTTTTAACATTTGATGTTTCTTTGTAGAGCTCAAAGGAGCAGGTTTGGGTGAAGGGAAGACACGGCCTTTGAGATCCACCTCTCCCACATGTCATCTTAAATTCCTTAAATTGGGACAAGGAAATGGCTGTGTTTTTATGAACATCCCAGTGGATTGTCTAGTTCACTTCAACGGAAAATAATTTGATACAGCAATTAATCATTTTGTTGTATAACCCTGAATATGTTTAAAGAAATTTAAATGACTTCTTTTGTACCCATCCAATCAGCAAAGCCACATTTCAAGAGGCCTCGCTTGTGCAACTCAAGAATCCTGCTATGTTTAAAGACAGAAAGCCTTTCGCTTTTGAGTTCAGCAGGTCATGACATCGACCCTCACGCTTCAATTACATGAAAGCAAGATTTATGAACAGGTTTTCCCTTTTTATGGCTAAGAGTCTTTTTGAACGGCTGATGAACAGCCGATGGGAATTTAAAAGCAGTTTTCAATATTTTGTCCTGCTTGATTGTCTGTCCCTCTTCTTTTTATTTCAAAGTTCTACTTCTTACAGTTTGGTTACAATATACAAGCAGAAAATGTGCTTCTTGTAATTTTATTTATGCATTTTATTGTCATCCCAAAAAGGAGCTAATAATAACTAGTCCAATATATTAAATCCATCTGCTCCTAGTTTCACTGTTGATTTGTTTTGCCGACCAGAACTAGCAGCATAGCCATCACCAGGTCAGCCGGTGGGCCCTGAGGTTGTGAAGATAACTCCCACTGGCTCCAAATCAAATTATGATCAGTTGACCCAATATTAAGTTGAATAAGTAATGTCCCTGTGGGATTAATACGTTATTTTGATGAGTATAAGGACACTGAATACCCTGAAGAATATAGGGTAACATAGACCACACAGAAGGACACATGATTGGATATTTGTTTTTCTAACACAAAACTACAGCATGTTACCTTGTGCTCTTGTGGATGAACCTTTAAATATCTTCCCTCCTCATTAAAAAGAAAAAAAAAATCGAGTCAGGATTATTACTTCATATTTTGAAGGCCTTGGTTTCATTGCTCGTCTCGAGAGAACTGGATGGTCCTGGAACAACATTTATCTGGGCTAACTTGTGTTTATTTGTCGCATGTTCAGTTTTCATTCAGGCTCATCCTAGTTCTCCACTCTGTCACCACTTTTAACTTAGACTGCAGGACAGTAAGAACCCATGGAGACCTAATTACAGCCCGGACCAAGACTTCTGCTTTTTGCTAATGGACCACCAGAGCATATCCCCTGGGCAAAATCTTCCTTCCAGTTAATTGCTATTATTCCAGATTGACAGAGGAGGGCTTGAAGTTCACTTGACCTGAAGGAACTAGGGGTGTAAAAAGTGGAGATGCCCCATAGAACCGTGAAGCCCCGACTCCCTGACTGCCCCTTCTCTAACTCCTTTGTCTGGCTCACACCAATAAACAGTGAGGAAAGTGAATAATGAGATGCTGACCCTGGTCCAAATTAACCATGCTTCCCAGGGCAATTCTCATCCATGTTCTTGCCTAACAAATTTGGTTACTTGCAGATGACTACAGTGAAATTTGCAGAGTCTGACTGTGAATATGAATGAAGATGGAAACGATACTGATGAGTCAAAGTAAAAGTGCAGCGGCGTCGAGCTGAAAATAAATGAAGGAAAACAAGTTACTTATCAACAGGATGTATTTTAAGCTTACCAATGCAATGTCTAAAATACCCTTTTTCTGTAAACAAACCTTTAAGTCTAGAATTACACATCAAAAATCACCTCATCAAAGATACCAGAGGCGGTTTAGGATAAATTGCACATGTGCTGCTGCCTTCCAGCTCCCAGAGAGAGTGATGTCACTCAAATGGTTTAATGGAGCCCTAATGAACCCCAAACCTCATGTCAGTGCATTTAAACTGCATTATTGCCCAGTGACCTCTGGCCTCCCAATAGAGTGAGGCGGAAAGCGCCCATGTCTGTAGAGATCCAGTGTACGGACTGACACAGACTCAGATTGGGACCAGAAAAGTGGATTCCATGTACAGTGCCTTGCATAACTAATCATTTTCATAGTTAAATGTGTTTTTTTGTTTTGTTTGTTTTTTACTTACACATGTTCAATTTACTGGATAAAAATATACACTCAACACAATGGTTTACAACATATAAGGCAATCAAAGTATGATAATTATGTGTTATTTTAAGGTTTTCTGAAATAAATCAGCCACTTGAATGAGCAGCCTCTGTGGACTGCAGTTGGGCATCCGTGGTATGAGCCATTCAGATCCCTCTAGTAATCTCAAAATACCCCAAATAAGCAAATAAAATCTCATGGCAAGACCATAGATCGTTTTAAAAGCAAACATAGCTTTTTATCCATTTAATTCATTCATTCATTCATTCATTCATCTAAGGGAGTTTGACACAAACTCAAAATATTTCTGGAGCATTAAACTACAGGATCATAAAAACATTCACACTTTGAGGGGTCAGGGCTCCACTGTTGAGAGATAAGAGGACGTCATGGCTAATTCCAAGATTCGATCTTTTGAAGGCCTTTGGTGAAAGCAGTTAAATGTGTGGAAAAGGTCAGATCTAAGGGGTTCATAAACACTACAATTGTAACAAGGATAATGAACAATTTTGCAAGACAGTGTACATAAAGTATATGTCAATGACCAATACATTCCCAAACCCAGCCCTGACTGCTGGACTGCCCTTCACAATTGAGTTACTGCTCTGTACAACGTCTTAATCCGTAGCTGAGGGGAATTTCCAGAGTCAAGTGGAAACTGGTAACAGACGACCCCCAGGTAGCTGAGCAGTAAAACAAGGAAGGAAATGTCAAATCAGAAACTAAACCCAAGAAACTGAACATTTACTCAGTTTTCTCACACAGTTTATGTTTTATTCCTTCATTCTCATTTGCAAGTGTCTCCATAAAGGAATTCGACTCTTGATTTCAAACTCTGTGTATTCAAAAGATGGCAAACTGCCTTGACAGGTTTCCTCATTGGAGCTCAAAAACACTCCATCAGGGGAAATCCTGTCTCCGCATTGCTCACTGTTAACAAATGGTGTGCCTGGGATTTCACCGTGGTAGGAGAAAAATTGGTGAGGAGGGATGAGGAATGGAAGGCAGAGTTCAACTAATTACTTGATGATGGAATTTTAGTGTCTCCTTCATTATAAAGCAGCTTCTAAGTGTTATTGATCTTAGGAGGAGTGTCTCGGAGCGATGTGGTATTAGAGGGCCCCACTACTCTGAGGGGCCATGCATTATTCAACAGGCATTCTGGAAGGAATCCTCGCCAGGGCCTGCCAATTCCTTTCAGGTGGCCAGGGAGTTGCTGTAACTCTCGCCTCGCCCCAACCTACCATATCATACACTCACCAGCGCATTCATTCCTCTTGTGAAAGCTTTAATGCATGATATGTGATGTGCACACACAGAAAGGAAAAACTACAAAAACTCTGAGAGCAAAAGCCAGATTAACCCTGCTATCTTCTATTCCCAATAGATAGATCAGTTACCAATACCGAGATACACCAGGATTTTAAAGTTACACTTCAAAAACTTCCAAAATTTACTATCTTAAGGTTTGGTCCTTTTAACGTACTAAGTGAAGTGATGGAGAACCAATAAAGAAAGATACGCATTCTCCTTCCATATGAGAAAGAGAAACAGATCTGTCCAGAAATATTATGGACTACAGAAAAACCTAAGGAAAAAAAGAACAATGCCAAGCATGAAACGAAAATGTTTTGTGATATTCTTACATACAGACAGAATCAGGTGAGCACAAAGTAAACTCTGAATTTCAAACCTTGAAACTGGATACTTGTGCTTTCTCACCTTTTAAAGACTATTATACAACGAGCATCAAGCCAAAATTTGGGGACATTGTTTTTGGAGATAAGTGCTTTGAGAAAAGCACTGAAGATGTCATGAAAAAGGTTTCTCCTTTGAATAAAAAACCTCCTCCAGTTCCTCTGGGTCTCAGTTGTCTCCATCATGTCAGCCAGAAACAGGTGGATCTCCAATAGAAACCTGTTAGTGTCTTTATAATTTACTGTTTCAATAACATGTCCCTTTTCAATGATCCAAGCAGTTTTGCTAAATAGGAATTATGTCTGTGTTGGTCAGTAAATTAGTAACTTTTAGTGACTGAGTTTGTTTTGGGCGAACTAGTTAGTGACTTTATGCAACACGTTAATTTCCATTATTTTAAATTAGAAAATTTGCTTTTAAACATACAAGTTTGCATGCAAACTTTCAAGACATGAGACGCCTGTTTGAATGAATTATTAGTTCCACTGCTTTGGTATGCTTGTGTTATTCTATCAGGAGCAGAACAGCAAAATGTTTAATATTCTGTGCGGTAACCACTTACAGGACCCTCTGGGTGCTGCGGTCCATGCAGGTCTGTGGGGTTCCTGGGTTGTGGGTGGCATGCAGGCCTCTGTTCAGACCACCTCTTCCCTGACATCTTCCACCTGAGGGGTTGCTATTCTATGGGGGTTCCTCTCCATCCTCAGTGGGGGCCACCAGGGGTTCTTAGCTGCAATCACAGATCTGGGGCCATTTGGGAGGGCTTATTCCCGGCAGGGGATTCATGCTGCTACCTTACCCCACCCCCTCCACCTCAACCGCTGGTGTCCATATAACCTTGGGGGCTATAGAAGTGTTGGAGAGGGATCTCCCCCTTATGGATCTCATGGCTTCTGCAAATTGCCTATATCTGCTCAGTGGGTTGGGAGCTTGGGGAAGTTCCTCCTCCTTGGTATTTAGAGATTTTGTTGCTGGGGGCTTGTGAGGGTCCCTGGCCACCAAGACAACCAGTTTCCAAGCTTGACCCACACTGGGGGCTGGATTATATGGTTGGTTATGAGGTTTCTGTACTCTACATCGCTCCTGTGCATTTTAATCCTCAGGGCTGCTGGTCCTCTGCTTTGCTGCCGACCTGGTTCTGCGTCAGGCTTATCGCTACTTTCTGGGGGTACCAGGTGTCTGTCTGTCTGTCTGGGACTGGTGAGGCTCTGGGGAGACAAGTCTTCCCACACCTTGCTGCTCTTGTTCGCTAAGTGCTGTGAGGTTTGGACCCATTTCACTACTCTAACAACTTAACACATCCAGGTGACAAACTACCACACAAACCCACACATGTACACCTACCCTACTTGATAGGGACGGATACAAGAAACATAGATCAAGACAATCTAATGCCTACATCACAGTGTATACAGCAACACTTACAAGAGACTAATATGTCTATCGTTTATGTTTCAAAATCCAACTCTTTTAGATGTTACTACACCTGTAATGATCGATATGAATTGTTTTATCAGTGATTGTAATATTTGTTTCTTTTCTAAGAGTTCTGTTTTAAATGTTTGAGTAACTGTTTAAACTGGTGGTATTTCCACTTGACTTGATCATGCCACGAAAAGGACTCAAAGTGACCCATGCTAGTTCTCAACAAGGTGCAACAGACTTCCATTTTCAGCTCACTCAAAAAAAAAATTTGATTAACAATAATACCAGCAAGGAAAGGAACAATTGAAAATATAGTAAAATAAGGAGCTTAAATAACTTTAAGGATATCTAAAAATAACTCAGAATAAGATTCTTTTTGCACCATGAAAAATGAGTAGGTTGGGAAATGTTTTATTCCTTTTCTGTTCTGATTGGCAGATTACGTCCAGTGCAATAAAAGATGCAGCTAAACCATCATTCTTCACTGCTACAAAAGGCAAATGTAAATGTTATCCTTGTCAAGTAAGAATCAAAGCAAGATTAATTAACTCATGATCCAGGAATATTAAAAAGTCTGCCAGTCTAAAATAGACAGTTGAACTCATCGGTTCATTCTTTGAAGGAAGGCTTCAACGCTTTAGTGAATGCAGAAGATTCCCTAGTGGACACGAGGAAATAAGAGCAACACAAAGTCTCATCCATACATCATTGTTTAGCTCCAGCTTTGGACAAAGTGGGCTTACACTCTTATAATGCATCTTTGTTTTCACTGATTGCAATTATCCAGAAGATCAATGGGTGTTATCAATACCTTACATCAATTAACATTTAATATCCTTCCACAGCCACTTACTCCATTAATGGGTGATTGATTATGCAAGACCTGGGAGCCCTGCGGCTGGGAATGACATGGATCCATTCTGTCTGTCAAAGCAAAGGCTAGTTGCTCTTCTGCAGAACTTCTGACTCCATCTATTACCTTATCAATAAGGGGTTACTTCAACTGAGCAAGGTAGATCTTGCGATCCAGAAATTTTCTTTGCTTTGAGTTTTGTGGTTTATCTCAATGCGGTGTTCCCTCCCCTTCCACCTCTGCAGCTCGTTACAATCTAATCAGAACTGATATATTTTTAGAGGAAGAAGGCAGTGCTTTCCATTTCAATCATATCCAGGCTTTTTCAGAGAAGCCATAATGCAATGATCCCCAACCAAATCCAGGCCCAATTTAAACCCTATAGACAGCAGATGTATGATAAACACTCCACTCCATGTCACCCTTCCTTTTGTGTGCCTCTGTTTTCCTGCAGTGCTTCATAATATGTAGGCCCTGTGCTCTCTGGGAATAACAGAGGAAAACTTTAAATTGGCCGAATAGGAGAACCGGTTTAGGGAGAAGGGTGTGAATAAAAGAAAGTAAGGAATCCTGACAGGTAGAACATTTAAAGAAACGTAATTGGAAGAAACAACCAGTCTCAGTTGGGTGAACAGGTCCAGAGAACAGCCTCTCCTTTAGGGGAACAGAAGAGAGCAAATAAAATGGGATTGGGTGGGGAGGGGGGCAGAGAAAGACTGGGAAGGTTTTGCTTAATAAACACTTTGTTTTCTGCTGACGATCAGAGAGGCAGAGCGAGGGATACATTGAGGGATCAATAGACTGATTTGTTCTAGGCTCTCCATGTTCATCAGACCCATACTTCTCCCTCGGGACATAAAACAGGGACAAAAAGAAGTAGGAGGAGGGTTAATGTGTGAGTGAACAAAAAAAAAAACACACAGCAGAAGGGTTCAGTCAGAATTGTACACAAATGATTGTGGGCTGAAATAAAGAAAGTTAATTTGGGGGAAGGAAAATCTGATCTACAAAACACCTTTATTTTATTTTTATTTTTTCCAAATACCTTGCAAAAAATCCTAAATCTGAAAAGCAATCTAGTATCCCAATCAGAGGTTGTTACTGAATGTTCAAAATAAGACTGTTCTTATAAAACACAAATGCTAGGCTCAAAGGACTACATTTGAACATCTGAAAAGTTATATTTTTGGAAAGCTTTTATAATTTTATAATTCATAATTACTTTCATTTTGTCCCCATTTGTTCAGGATCACTCAGTGACTTAAAAAGTATTTTTTCTGTTTTTTTTTTTGTTTTGTTTTTTTTGAAGCAAACCAAAATTGGTAAACACAATGGACGAGTTGAAGAGATCCAGTTTGGTTCACTGAGACGAGACAACAGGATCCAGACCACAGTAATGTTTTCTGCTGCTTTGTCCTGAAAGGAGCAGAAACAGTTCCAGATGTCCTGGAAACTTTGAATCTCTACTTCTTCTCCACCTTTCCCATTAAATTAGTACTACATGCTAGTGGTGTCTTTGTTACGACTTTCTGTACGCTTTTACATACTTGAAATAATATATTTTTGGGCAATTGTTGCAGTAAGAAATTCTATCAGTCCTGATTTTAAGGAATCAATAGTTTCTAAACATCTCAAGTTTGTTTCAGAGATGACACGGACTATGTATGTATGGATGGGCACTTTTTAGATTAAAACAAATTGTTCAGAAGCATATTTCATTACATTGAATCAATTTAATTCAAAGAAAAATCTGATTTTCGAGAAATATTCTCATATAGTTGCAACTGAGACTGCTCACTGGGAAGGGAAGCATTCACCCTTCAGAACTGATTTTTAATTTAAGGTGCATGACAAATTATCAGACATTTATAATCATGTATGTTAATTGTATCGAATATAAAACCTCCAAAGAGCCGCCTACAAATGCTAAATGCCAACAGATTTGGTATACTGACAGAAACTGTTCCAATCTCTGTAAAATCAAAAACAAGTCAAATATGTTCATCCGCCATGCAGAGCTCTTCTGATAGAAACAAAACAAAAACCTACACATCATTCACATATCCTCGCCTCATCCTTCTTTCTGATAACCAACACAGCTTTGTCTCTGTATCTTTCAGGGGGGGAGCTGTATTTCTCCCACTCCCTGCTTATCTCACTCTGGGGGCAACTTTATTCAAGAAGAGATGATGAGCGGAGGAGGGGAATGGTTCGATAATAGCATAGCAATTTTGTGTCTTCTCCACAAAAGCATAAGAGGCCTGGGTGCATAATGGCAGCGAGCAATTGTATCTGCAAAGATTTCCATTGCTATTACAGCATTGTTCACCGATGTAGGATTCTGTGTCAGTCAAAAAGCTATAGTACTGCAAATCACTGTCTGCACCTTCGAGGTTCTCTCCACAACAGAAAAGAGGCTTTATTGCTCGACAGAACATGTAGATCAAATTTAATCGATGACCGCAGAGGTCATAATTGTTCGCCTTAGTTAGATGCCCATAAAGGGATCATTTTAATGGTTCTAATCTATGAGGAAATTGCAGCCATTTTTTTCCAGGTATGATAATGATTCTTTGGTGAGGGGAAAAAATAGTATTTGGTTTTGATAGCTCATTTGATAACAAGGGGGGGAATATTTAAATTGATATCACAGATAAATAACGTGAGTCTTGCAGACAATATTTGGTTATTGATTTCTTGTAAGGATGATGTAAAGCAAATGCATTGTCTAAGCTTAATTAAAGCCTAAATGCCAATCAAGAAGCAGGCGCAGAAAAAAATTGGCACCTCTGGTTAAAATGAGTAAGAAGCTTTAAAATGAATTTATGTTTTAAGCTGCTGTTGCAGCAGCATAAACTCACACTAAAACATGCAGCCTTTCACTTGAATACATTTATTTAGTGGGGAGGGCGGGGAAGATGTATTTTGTGTCTAGTAAAAAATGTCTCTATGGATTTGGCCATATGTGTTGAACCAATATCCTGTTTAAAGACCCAAAGTTACCCATTTTCAGTTTATTGGCAGAGGCTACAAGATTTTTATTTAAGATCTGCAGGTATTTTATAGAGTCCCACAAGCATTGCACTCTAAGGTTCCCAGGGCCTTTGGAAAAGAAAGAGCCTCACATCTTCACAGATACGCCACAATAGTGAGTAAAATGCAGTTTTCCATGTGTAGGACTCGACTGGGCGCAACTATTCTTGATAAGCTGACACCAACATCACCGGTCCTCGTGAAACTCCACTAAATTCTTCAATGAATGTAGGATTCTGTGGGTTTCATGGAGTTTTCCTACCACATTTTTTCCTTCTACTCAACTTTCTTTCCAGCACCTTTGGTAAAAGGTAATGACTTTGTGTGGTTTAAACTCGTTATGAAATATATCAATGCCTGTCTTTTGGAAATATCATTACATTGATGCCAAACATTCAACTGTTGTGGAACAAAATAGCAAGTCTAAAGAGTGCCTTTCGAATGTCTGTTCAGAAACTGTTGCTTTCTTTTTCTTTTTAATTTCACTGGAAGTTTTCTCAAACAATGTGAGAAGTAAAAAAAATAATAAAATACATAATTGCACAAAAATACACAAAAGGCAAATCTGCCAGCATAAATGAGAAACGTAGCCAGGGGTGAGTAGATAAGAAGCAGGACATAAATGAAATTGTAAGAGTATAAATGGTCTGCAGACTACAGGTATAAATATGTATTATGAACTCTGCTCCACGGGTGCATTGCTACGGGCTTTCATTCGTCGTCGTGGAAAACAGCCATGGATGCTGTGTTTTAACCAATCAAATTTGCCCCTGGGCATGTCGTCTTTGATGCAGGGGAGCGCGGTAATCTCAGCCAATCCGTTTCTGTGACTGCTGGGGCTTCTGGGCCAGTGAGGAGGGAAGCTGTACAAGGCAACTGCAATTGTACCCTTTGGCTACAAAGATGCAGTAAATCCCTGAAAACTACAGCTTCTGTTCTTTACGGCAAAGTTCGTCTAATTGTAGCAACACGAAACTTTTAAAAAATTTTCCTCCAAGTAAATTATTTCGAACCTTTGAAGGAACTGCTAATGTCCGCTAAGTGTTCACCTCTGCTGCTCTTTCTACGACTTCGGCTGTTGCTTCTGCTTCAGCAGCCACTCTGTCTCCTCCTTCACTTTAACTTCAACAGTAAAATCTATCACATCTGGTCACCTGCCACCATCTGTTAGAGCTGAAGAGGGAGGCTGGAGCAACATCGAGTATCCACAAGGGTGTACCTCCATCCCTCCTCCATCCCTCAGTGCAAACCGAATACACACTTTATTTTAAATCCAACCCAAGCTCCTGCAAGATGCAAAAACAGTACAGCGGCTTATTAGGAGGGACTTCCATGTAATTTAGCAGTAAACAGATAAAACTGCTTTGATTTGATGGATATAAAACAATGTGTATCCCTCACTGGAAAAACAAAACGTATCACTGTTGGAGGCAGTCTCAATACAAATATATATATATATATATATATATATAGCCAATGTGAATCCCATCATTAAAGTTTGGTTGGTCATCCAGCTGAACCCTTTCTTCACTACAACAGAAGCGAATTAAAGCAGTGGCTTGAGATTCTCTCTTCTTTCATGCATCAAATGAAATCTTTCATCAAAACATTGCTAAAGCTTGTTATAATAACCTAATTAACTTCCTTTAGTTTTCAGGTCTTTCTGGTATGGATCTCCTTCGGTCCAAATGACTAAAATCCAAACAGAGTACCAAACAGAGTAAGCTGATTCACCAGTTTTGTGCTAATTGACTTATAGGGCGATACTTCTTAATGACTTGGCAGGGTCCTGTGTTGCAGCTGCTATAGGATGTTAATAAAGTAAAGCAGAACTTCATTATGTAGTGAACATATGGTCAGAGGGGACTAGCAAGCTATTTTTCAAAGGGCAGCTCTTTTACCAGCTATTTGGGAATCATCAGAAGCTTTTTTCATGCTTTCTTTCGTGGACTAACTTTATTTAATTTTTTTTTCTGATGTGTGACAGGCAAATTGCTTTAAAACATCTGGAGAGTCTGTCCGTTACAGCAAAAGACTTCAAGCTTCCATGTTATCAGAAATAGCTTTGACCTCAAAAAGTTTCATAAAATATGGAAGAAAAAAAAAATATCTGTGGCTTGACATTTGTCTGTATTGGTGTCTCCAGTAGTGCAGTGGTTCAAATAAAGCTCTACTAAGAGTAGAGTATCTAACGCAATCTTCTTGTCTAACAAAAGGGGAAAATGATTTAATCTTGTCAAACACAGCACAAAGCAATCAGAAGGCCTGATCTTCGATGAGAGAGAAGGATTATAATCAAATTGAAACTCACAGTCTGGCTATCATCCTGTGGAATTAACTGTGGCACATCCACAAACTGCACCACCGTAATACAGGAGCACCACCGACATGGAAGAGGGGTTTCATTTTGATATGTTTTATAACTGCTTTAGAGTGATGGGCAGGGGGTATTTTTAAGAGCAGGAATTAGAGAACACCTGGAGATTTAAAGTTCCAGAAATTTTAATCCGAGTCGTTCTCTCGCTCACTCAAAAACACAATGTTATTTACAAATCACGAAAGTTCAAAGTTCAGGTTGAAGCTTCAGCATGAGAATCGGGGCATGATTTGGAATGAATCATTTTCACATAAGTCATCTGAATGTCCAGGAAAGGCACTATATACATCTGATGTTATTTCATTTCATTAAAAAAAAATTAAAAAAAAAAAAACGCTTTATTAATAAATCTGGATTAAACAGATTTCAATTTGGTTCACCTCTAAGGTGCAGACGAGGTGTTGAATTTTTTTTGTAGTTTCTATAAATATTCACCTTGCTATGACTGAAACTGGTGTTCTCAGAGGGCTAAATGGGAAAATATTCTTCAGTTTCATTGTTGGCTCACAAATTTTGGATATTGTGTCATATCTGATTGTTGCATTCATGGGCAAGGGCAGAACTGCTTTACAAAAACCTTATGTCTGAAAACTATATGACAACTTCAGATTTTGGTCCTACCTAAGATCAGTAGCATAAATATGTAGATGGCATCGGTTAAGAAAAAGATGTATTTTATACTTATGTAGGTTCCTGCAGCCTATAATTCCAGTAACTCTACATCTCCTGTCCTTCTCTATTCACATTTTATCTCTTTTTCTAAAAGTACTTTGAGATTGCTCAACTAATTAATTTTTACCATATAAAAAATGCTTGTGTCACGTAGTTAATATCGATATAAGCTTTCGTAATAATAACATGACATGACCAGTATGAACTCATATTATTATTCTCCCATTTTTTACTCAGTGGCACAACTGTCTGCCTGACCACAAATGCTCTGCCTCAGTCACGGGTAATCTGTCCTCTAACAGGAAAATGACCCAAAGCATTCAACTAAAATCTCTCTCAAGAAAAAAGAAAATAACCTTAGACTGTTCTCAAATGGCTCCCCAGGAGCTCGGATTGTAATCCTATTGAACATCTGCAGAAAACTCCTGAAATTGCACAACGAAGAAGCCACACTGAAACCTGAGACAACTCGGTTCCATCGGGAAGACTGGGCCAAACTACATGTTGGCAAATGCACTTAACTCATTTTTGGCAGTGATTACTCCAAAATGTGCTCCCACTGAATATTAATTTAATTTTAAAAAACACCCTCTGTCTTGCCTGCCATTTTAGTTAACAAGCCGAGACATTCAGCTTAGTTAATCATCCAAAGCAAAGTCTGATTTCTGTTAAACGTGGAATAATCAATGATTGGTTTCAAGTTGTCTCAATGTGGGTGTTTTTTTTTTTAGGGTAGGGTTAATCAAATCCAGAAATTGGCAAAAAAAAATAAAAAAATACTAATGCACTAGAATATCACTGTACCAGACATAAGTCACAATGACACCAATATTATCAATATAAAAATTAGAGAAATCCTTAAGATTCTATACTTTTAAAACATGTGACATTTTGCACTCCATGTGCAAAATTTGTGTCCTTATTTTTATATACCAAGTTTAATTAGTGCCCTTCTATGTGTCCTTTGTAGCCTCTCCCTGAGGCCTGCAGCAATAGCAGCAAAACAATGTCACGAGGAAACAAAGGAGGCCCATGCTCATGCAGGACGTTGAGGACAAAAGCTCAGTCACCCTCTGTCATTTGGGACTGGATGAGCTATAAAAGCACATCTCTCCAGAAGGCTTTCCAGGCCAGGACTTGCACGTTTCAAACTGCCTAGCACAAATGTATGGCTGAATATTAGGACAGAAAGTTCCTGAATTAGAAACAAAGCTTGGGAGATCTAGGTATAAATCCATCCATATACACATGAGGGTGTAAAGCAGTAACAGGTGCAGTGAAACCCAATGATGTGACATGGCAACGAAGAATATTTTCAAGTGGTAAAGATGGGGATGAGATTGTGCAAGAATACTTTGTTGGAAGTTGATTTTTTTTTTTTTTGTCTTTTTTGCTGAGGCAGCAATATTTAAAAGGTAAGCTGCATAGACAAGGGGGCATTTTAATGTTGAAAGTTGGTCTGTTCATCAATGCTCCTTTATAAACAGTAAAGTAAGACAAGCGATTTCTTTCAATATCAACATAAGATTTTTTATTTTAACGTACCAAAACAACATCACTTATTAAAAACTAAAAGTTACAAGTTTTATCGCATGTAGTTCAAGCAAGGGGGTTCAAAGTGCAGCCTGCTGGCAATTTGTACCTCTTAGAATAACTTTCTGTGGCCTGTGATTGAAATTCAAGAAAGGTACAAAATTGATATTCCAACACAAGTGCAGCAAGGCACTTCAAACAAGATGCTAATTAATTAATCTTCTTAAAGAGCAAAATGCTAGGCAGAAAAAACATACATATTTTACTAGTCGCATATTTTGCTTTGATGTAACTTTATACTGAACAGGATTAGAAATAACCAGTGACCTTTATAAAAAAAAAAGCACATCCTATCCATTAAACATAGCTAAATATGGCAACCCTTTTCAAACGAAGACTGACCCATATGCTGTTATTGCTGTAGATTTTTTTTTTCTAAACCAAGAAAATAATTGACCCAAATATTTTAGGAATTGTCACGCCTGTTAAGCTTAAGTGGCTGAATTAAAACAATTTAGCAAGGAAGACTAAACTAAAATTCCTCCCCCAGTAATGTTAAAATAATTGTTGTCAGTTATCACAAACCTTTGATGGCTGTTGTTGCCACAAAGTGTGCCACACACAGGAAGTAATTACGTTTTCCAGATTAATAGCCTTTTTACTCTTGGTAAATTTGGGTAATCATTTGAATTCTTTTATTTGCTCTGATTATACTCAGTTGTCTGGTATTAAAATGTGTTTGATGATCTGAAAATGTTCAAGTGTGACAAAACGCTGAAAAGAAATCTGCAAGCAGGCTAATGCTCATTCACAGCACTGTGTGAAATAACAAATAACGTGTTACATCAAAACTCAGTCTGCGTTCGCTTTCAGACATATTGGATTTGTTTACGATTAGTGCTTAATCCAATCAAGATTTTAACACGTGGGGGGAACAAGACACTTCAAATTGTCTGAGCAGATTTGGGCAGCATTTTGTACCAATTTATTTTTTACACACCTAAGCCTTCCAATAATATCTCAAGTATGTTTAGTTAGCATGCACTGCCAACTTATTTTCTGCAGTTTTCCAAAAGACGAGTCTTTCTCCATGGGTGCACTTGTGGTACTCCCCCTCAGCAGCACTGGTGAACAATCAGGCACATAAATCTTAACCCATATGCACTAAAGCACTGTTTTTTTCTCTTCAGTGCACACACTCAAGAGTAAATAGGAGATGGAGGACATGTTTTTGAAATTGGCTTTGAGCTTTGAATCCCTCAATAAGTCTTGGGGTTGAGTCGAGGAATTTAGGTTTGTGGCAGCGGAGCGGCTTGAAAAAAAAAAAGAAAAGATAAACATGCTTAGTGCTTTGCTCTTAGGGTTCATCACTTTGCCGATCCCGGGTTGAGGCAGAGTTAAGAGAAGGACTTCATTCCTACCAAGTGACTGAGGGAAAAAATGCATTAACTGAGACCTATCCATCTTGTTAGTGCTGACACCTCCATTTAAATCTCCTTTTTCTAAAAGGGTGTAGACTCAGAACCGTCCTCTCTCTGCATGATGTCTTCTGCTAGAGTAAAAACCTTTCGCCATGATTTTTTTTTCCAAATTAAAAAATGCGATCCAGCATTTCCTGCTCTTTTGAAAGATTTAAATGATATTTCCTGTGGATTAATTTTAGGCATCTGGTTGTATATTAATAACACTAATGCAGGTTGCTGTGTTTTTTTACTTTGCTCCGGGGAATAAAGCTGTAATTTCAAAGTAGGTTTCTATTAATCTATTCAAGGGCCATATATTTAAAGTGGGTCGTATTAAAATTATACTTGACATTTCATCAACAAGAGGTCTACAAGACCTCTAAGGCAAACTATGTAAAGATGAAAAATTGAATTAAGAGTAGCTATATCTCAAACATGTGGTCAATCATATGGAATATTTACAAAGGCTTCCTTGTCCTTTCACTTTAATCCCAATCTTTACTTGAATCTCCAGCTACCTGCCTGTGATAATCCATCAAGTGGTTTTGTCACCAGGTCCATTGAGAAGTCTTAGAAAGGGATCTGCTAGGCTTAATCAAGTCACCCTTGCAGCCCCAAACTCCCCGATGAGGGTAGCTTTGTGCCAGGTCTGCCAATAAAGTGCCCTGTCAAAAAACAATGGCAGGGAACACACGTCCAGAAACACACAGAGACACACACACTGATTGGCACTAATCACTGAAAGAATTAGGAGCTCAGGAGCCTTGGGTCTGCTTCACTGGAGTATAATTACAACAAAGCCAAAATGATTGATGTTATTAGACATGTGATGTGTCACTTTAAGCAAGTTTCAATGAAATACAATCCACAGTGGTTTTATGGGGTTTTATTTAATCCCACTATGGGGTAAAACAAAAGTTTAAACAAGTACTTCCTCAGAACAATAACCACTTTATCCTCCAAAAACATTCGTGGCTGTTTAGTAGTTTTATAGGGTCACCCTAAAAACTGAAGTTTGAAGCTTTTCTTGTGTTTATCAGCTGCCTAAGACAAAAGGTATTACGGTGGCACAGTTTTAAGAATTTATCGTCACAAGCTCCACGTTGTAGATTGTGGTTGTTCAATGGTAGAGACTGCCTGATCTTCTCTCTCCTGATGAGAGACTATGACAGATTTCAAGAAAAATCGGGACAAAAAGAAAGTGTGTGGTGTGGCAGCTGCTTCTACAGATATTTGATTAACCCCTGAATTGATTAATTTTAACTGTTATGCCATAATTTCTACAATCACCAACCATAATTGTGGTGTTTTTACTCGAGGTTATATTGTGAGAATCTCATTCATTGATAACTGTACAGACAATCATCTAATTGTTATATTCTCCTTTTGATAAAAGGTTTTCATCAAAGGAGCTGCAGTCGAATATCCAGAAATTAAAGATACATACAGTTGACTGTTTCTGGAGAGAAATAGTGCAGCTGGATAAAAGTAACATTGTAGGTCTGATTAGACTGCAGAAGGCAAACTTTTAAAAAGACAAACTCTGAATGAACCCAGACACTCCATTTTAAAAATCCATTGATGTTTCTACTCTGTTATACGGAGACGCATCAGAAGTCTATTTGCACGTCAACACACACATTACATAAGTATGTTAGGATAACAAATGGAAAGAAATAATTTATAATCCTGTCACTAACGTATCAAATCTAAAAGAATTCCAACATTATTCCCAGCTACACAAGTTTCAGTCAACAGAGGAAGGAAAGTAAACAGCATAAAGTAATAACAAGGAGCAAAACTCTTAAACAACCATGGTATATTACTTCTTACAAATCTGCAATATGTGGCACAACTCAAACTATGCACTCATGAGCTTGCACACTCCCACAGGAACTAGCCTTCAGGGGAGCAGGACTCGCTTTAACAAAGTGGAAAATAATTTCCAATACATATTAATGAAGCCGAGTTGAATCGATGCCCTTGGAACTTTATGTGAGAGTAAGCCGGTGCAATGCTGCGACAGCAGCATGGTGTGTGTGTGTGTGTGTAGCTTAGTGTTTTAGAGCTGGTTGTGGACAGTCTCAGTTTGGCTCAGAGTAAGAGCCCTCATCTATCATGCCGAACTTATTGTGTGATGGGCCCCAAAAGGTCAGATGGGAGCGACCCTGACGATGAAAAACTCCATTAATTCATGAGAAAACAAGCAACAGCAGCCAAGTTCGTTGCTAATGTGAGCATAAGAGAATTTAAAATTGTGGCTAATGACTCAATCGATTGACCCGCTTAAATCTTACATCTTACTTTTTACATGTGAAATTTATGTTGACAACTAAAATGTGAGGACTTAGAGTGCCTATAGCTATAAAATCTCACTTTAGCAGCAAATAGCTGAGAACAGCGTCAAGGGCAGACTGAGTATTGAACAAAAATGGTTTTAAGATTTGTGCAGCAACATTAACAGCCTCACGACGAGGCCATTCCAGCTCCATGATTCAGGTATTTAAACATATTAATAATTATGCCACTGGCTTCACTCCATGTGAAAGAGAGAGCTGAAACAATAAAGTAGCTGCACTTTGAAAGTGTTTCTGCACCACAATATTTTTTTTTATCTTTATCCAGCTATTATTAACTCTTAAGAGGTCTTTTAAAATCCCAATGCATGTTTTCTCAAAGGCTTACCACACTTATGATCTCTCAATAAGAAAATAAACAATTTTCATTAAAATACATCTCTAGGGAAATGTTCTCACAACTACAAGGCCCCAAGCTGGGTCAGGTATGATCAGCTAAGTGAATTTTCAGAAACCATTATTTTTTTTCTAAAGAATGAGATTAATAAATAAATTTCACCCTACAGGTCCAAAAGACAGAAAATCGTCAGCTTCCCAAACAACAGCATAATTTTTTTCTGCAGTTTGGCCTTAATACCTGCATCAACACAAATGATATTTAATGTAATTATTCAACCACGGCTACACTGTATTTAATCAAAAATGCAAATAAATAACCAATAAAACTACATATAATACTACAGGAAGTGTCCTTTAGCCACTCATTGCATCACTTGGAATTACATAACTTATCAGATGAATAATAACTGCTCATATAGGAGGCTTGCATCTATTTTCTTAGTTAAATCCAGGTGGTGACGTTTTCTTGCCCAGACAGTATACAAATATATATTTATCAAGGGTCTGAAAATATTTGGTCAGTATAATGTCAATTTTCTAGATATAAAACAAGACACGCAGGCCTTTAATTAAAATATCCCTTGCAACAGCACAAAGATACACGTATAGAGTGAAATGGAGCTGGTTTGAGCTTGTTGTTATTCTTGTGCTGTGTTGGCACGGCGTGATCATGCCAATACCCCGAGGCAATTTGTTATGGACATCAGAGGAGCAACAAAGGTCACAAACAAGACAATTTATCTGCAAGCCAATCATAGCTACTGCTGAGTCAGCACTTCCAAAGAAAACACCTGCTGCTAGAAGAAAAAGGAAATGGCTAGAAAGAAGCACAAAGAAAATTTAAAGCCAAAGAGAGGACAAGAAATCTGCTGTGGAACAAGAGAGGGTGTAAAACTAAGTTGCACCAAAGAATGGCAATTTAAAAGAATAACTATTATGACATTTGAGACATAATGACTACCAAGTACGAATACAGCAGTAACAATATTTAAAGGGCCTTTTGTGAAAATCAAAAACTAAATGATTTTAAAAAAACAGGACTATTTCTTATATTTTTGTAAATTATATCAGCTATTTAAGGTCAAACACACAATAAAAACAACTCTCTTATATGACCCATCATTAGAATTGTCAAAAACAATTAACTATCTGTAGTGGATCTTCTGTTTTACTTTTGTTACAGTGATTTCTTCTCATGTTAACTGATCTTTGCTGATGAAACACAAAACATTACACTCTATGTTTCTGCTTGAATCAGGACATGAAGGATTACAGGAACTCTGGACCCCTAAATTAACACACTGAATGGTGTCACAACCTCTACAGCTACAACTCTAAGAGTCAGCCAAAAAATATCTGGTTTCAGTAAGAAGGTTTAAATGTCCCTGCTTTGTCTTAAACTCCTGTACTTCCTGTACATTAAGAGGGAATTGATTTTAATATATTTCACAGGTTTAAAGGGTGAAATATACCAGCTGAAGAGATACTACACTTAGCTCATTGGGTTTTTATGTGAGAAGCAAATACAAAATAGTTAAACCGAAGCAGGAAAAAATAAATGTGTTTTTTTTTTTTGCAACTTCCAACAGGTTTATTTTAATGGTTACCATGTTTTCTGCTTCAAGTTGTGATGCGTTACATTTTCCCCACACTTAGCATTTTGCATGTAGGTCAGAAGGCTTTATTTTAGATATCATGACTTGAGAAACAATGAAAACATGACTTTTTAAGCTTTGTTTCAAAAACAGTTTCTTTCAAAAAAATTGTTTCCTTCATATTTGTGATGTTATATTGTTTTATCATCCCTCACAATGTTTGTTCTCAAATGTTCACAGCTTTTGTAGTTATATAATAAAAGAAAGCTGAACACAAATGTATGTCGAGTTGTTACTTCCAGTAATTGTGAAAAGTCATGCAGCATTTTTTTCCATGCCACTATTATGCACTTCTTTGACTTGTTCTACTGTACAAACCCATTATAACCCACTGAAACTGGAGTGTGACAAAATGGGTATGAAAACTTTGCCTGACACCAACTTTTTTGAGAAAAAAACCTGTTCCAGCTTTCAAGAATGTATAAAAGTAATTGCATGATAGAAAGAGAGAGAGAGTGTGTCAGGAACGCATCCAAAGTAGAGCAGGCGACGGGAAGAGTGAGTATTTAGGTCTCTTTAGTGCTGAGTTGCAGCCACTACTAGACTGGGTTCTTCACAGGAAATGGAAAAGCTCTCCAGCCAGGTGCTTATCACTGACCAGAGCTTACAGAGTCAACTGACCACCAAACTGCTTTGCAAAGACGCTCTTAAAGTAAGTTCCAATCAGCGTGTGGAGAGTAATGTCCAGGGAATATACTTCTACCAAGTCCAGTGTAACTTTTCAGAGGGTTCTCTCCACATCCATGTGAGCTAACAATAGAACAGTGGGAACAATGGCACTGGGAGAAGGGGAAGACACACTAAGGTCAGTACAGGTCAATAATAATTAAATACACAGTGGATAGCTTAATTAAATCTGCAATGAAAAAAATAATTGCATTGTTCCAAACATTTAACTGCTGATAATTTATCAGCACAGTGACTTAAACATATATAACAGGGTAAAGTACTTCCACTCACAGTATATTGTGCTTCCTGTATGTTTTTAGCTTCATATATTTCAGAAAGCTCAGCAGGCTCAAACTAACATTAGAACAACAAATATTGTGTTTACACAGTAATTCCCACTTTGACATAAACTGTAGCTGTGTGTCTGTGTCTGGTGCATTTTTGGTCTTCACTTAACATTTTCTCAAGTAAGAGTAGTTGTATTTCCTGTTAATATTACTCTAAGTAAAAAGCATAGTCCAGTAAAGCTACTTCCAAAACGTTACTCAAGTAAATGTAATTGAATAAAAGTAATAAGTTACTGCCCACCCCTGCATAACGGTTGAAGACTGGCTAAAGATGAAGAAAAGGTAACAGTGGCTCATATTTACGATTATTACACAATAATTATCTGCATGGTTTCAATGAAAAAGGACCTTCTGACTGAGGTCTACTGTTTTGGCACTGAAGCAACTCTTTATCCTAAAACAGTAGAGAGGATAAAGTCTCTTGTTTTAAAAAGCAAGAGACAACAATATATTCTAATTAAGCTCAACGCAGAAGGCTAGTGTTATTTCTTTGTTTATATTATGTTCTAAATGCCCTAATTTAACACTGGGACAAGTTAGACAGTGCTAAAAATGCCTAACTTTTTCAGTCATAAAAATGAGTCCTATAACAATAAAATTTAACAAGGAGGTGGGTGTATTTTTATTTAAGAATGAAAACTTATTTTTCACAAAACAGTACGCTGAGCCTCGGTGAAGAGTAAATTGTCGTTCTGAACATCAAACCTCGTTCTATGAATACCTATGGCAAATCTTTTGCTCTCTGCAAATCCATTATCTCTGGATGTATAAGATGTGTTGGGATTCCCACAAAGGAGTAAAAGAGCTAAGGGGTAGGTGGATGGATGGCAGGGAGACTGCTGATAGTAAGGAGGGAAAAAAGCATAGTGTCCTAAGAGGGCACTGGGAAAGAAAGGCAGATACAGTCAGATATATAGGTGTGGTATGGTACTGCGGGCTTCTGTGTCCTGCAGGGGATTACAGATGGCCCTTAGAATTAAATCAAAACTGTGCTGACTGCCAAGGAATAGGCTCTGAGACACATTGGGTGCCACATGAGAGGGGGCTAAGATTGGCGCAGGGGGAGGAGGCTGAAGGCAAGGGCTGCAGCCATAGAGTGAAAATCGCTTTCATATGAGTTTTTGAAATATCTAAAAATAAATTGCCTTTGAAAAGAAAAAAAAAAAAAAAACTCAACGGACAGCTGATATGCACGATGGATGAGGGCCAGTTGAAAAGTTTCCCCTCCATTTTTCTTCGTCGCAGTATTTTTCTGTAACTTGTTTTCTCACATGCTATCTTCATGTACAGAGGCATTGTCTTGCCCTAATTTATGGATTGAAACTGAATTAAATTGCTTTCATTTGTTTGGTTAACAGTTGGGACGTTTTGAAAAGGCAGTAAAGCGTCCTCCCCAGGCGGACATTCGTTTTGAATGAAACAGATACATGGGGATTTGCTGCAAAGAGACAACAGATGGTAAGGTCTATTTTTAGAGAAAAACAATGAATGATATGTAATTTCTTTTGTCTGCTTTCTCATTACTTTTCCCTGCACATGCTTTGTACCTTGTTGTGCAGAGAGAATACCTGGCATCGAAGAAAAATGTTTGCTGGTGACCAAAATAAAACTGTTCTGCTTCTAGAGCGCCTTTTATAATTAAAAGTGTTTGTTTAGCCTGAAAATATATGGCTGTTTTTTAAGAAAGTTCAGCTTCATTTATTCAGAAAATTAAACTCGCCTACTGCCAACTTGGAAGTGTGAATGTCTTTCATAAAGTGGAGAATAACTTGTAAACACCAAACAGAACAGGAGAGATGGCATCTACATAATGCAACTTTGAATTGAATGAAACAAGAGAAACAAGTGAGTTTAAAAATCAGTTTTACAGTGTAAACAGTAAATCAACTTGATTTAAGACAATTAAGAGCACAAGTTGATTGACTAGTTCTTTAAACATTGCATGCTAACTAGAGATACCTTGATAGTTATTCTTAGGATCTGTTGGGAATGAGCAAGTTGCAGGAAACTGAGATGCACAAAGTATTCTAGAGCGTTATCGTATCAAAACTGCACAAATTTTTCCATCGTATGATTCCCACAGTTTAAAAACACTTTTATTTGGATGCCAGAAAAACTTCCAGAAAGATCCGAGTTGTCTCTGCATGGCTCAGAATATCTGCCTATTTGACCACTACAGGCTGAAGATTACTGGGAAAGCGTTACAGGCAAAAGAGGCGTCACACACTATCTATGCTCTGTAGCCGTTGGATCTGATGACCGACCACGGTTATCTCTCAGAGCTGAACTGAACTAGTCACCACTATGACAGCAGACATCCAAAGCAGGCTTAGGCTTGAAGATGAAAGCAAAAAAAAAGAGAAAAAAAACACTGCAAAAAAAATGGATTAGTCTTAACACTACTGGTTGTGAAGATACTAAAACTTAACATGTCTTGATTCAAATGGTCTAATTGTGGTTTTGAAATTAGTAATGTATTCTGACTTTTTGACCTTTAATTTACCTGTAGTTACAGCAGATGGTTTGCTAGGATCGTTTGAACTGCCTTTTGTCTGTGTGGGAAAACAATACAGTAGAAGTTCCAGCTTTTCACACTCATCTGTGAAAAGCCGTAAACACGGCAGGAGTTACTGGCTTCAGATAGATGGTCAGAGACAGCTCCTGGTTGGATGAGCAAAGATACGCCTTATTTGAATAAATTAAAGAAAAGAATACGCCTTAACTATAAAACTTTCTACACAGCAGTAACAATTCGGATTTGCTCTTGCAATTCTCCAAAGACGTCTTTGCACATCTTTGCTTTTCTTTCTTTTCTTCTTTTTCCAAGTCTGTCAGGTAAATGAATGTATGTCTCCGTTGTTCTGCAGTTTCTGTGTAAGTTTATGCATTGTCTTATATTGGATTAAACTCTGTAATTCTGTGACGTCAACATGCATTGCTGTTTTCTTCTGAGTGACTACACGTGGCCGCCGGGAGGACCTGGGATCCAAGAGGAAGAGAGAACCAGACTTTTTCCAAAGTTAACTAATTTAGATATTCTTCCTTAACACTATTGATCAAAAATATTGTTTTTCTGAGCGTGACAGAAGCACTGTTCAGCCATCATGAGTAAAATAAAGCAAGAAGAGAACTGCAAGTTGTGCTAGAGGTTTCAAAACCCAAAAACAGATCAATAAAACAGACTACATGAAGCAATACGTTGGTTTTAAGGATGACTGCCAAAGTAGTGCTGATTACTTTGCAAGGATAACATAGCAAACCCTAAATATTCTGTGTGTGGACTGCTGTTGTCTTTACTGTGAAAACATAAATTACAGCTGTAAGCAGAAGGTTTTGCCTTTGTAGAAGCATGAAGGCTCTTTCTGGTGGAATTCAAAATTGTTTTGAAGTATTTTCATAGAATCAGTTAAGAACCAACTCAAGTAACGGCCCCAAACCAGCACCGATATCTTTTTGGTGGAAGAATCAGATGCCTGCTTCAGGAAACACAAGATGCCACAGTAAGTATGTGTGAGACAGTGATAAGGTGGGAAAATACTCAAACCGGATTTCTTTTCAGTCTGTCTGGGAGGTTAACAGTGAACATAGGACAGTTCATGAGCCACTTTAAGCTGCTTCTTAATGTGTTGCACTTCATTGCTGCCATCAAGTAAAATAGCCTATTAAAGCTCATCGTGAAGCTGTGTTTGCCATCAAAACAACCTCTTACTGGTGTTTGCCTGGGAGGGAGTTTTCACTTGTCATTAAAATGACAATGATTCGCTTTACCATATGCAAATAGACAAAAATCGAGATAAAATCGCGTCAGACATCTTGATGTGTGTATACTGCATCTGCATTGCGAAGACCTGGTTTCTTTTATGGGGTGGATTTCAGACAGCAGCTATTCCTTCTCTTGGTAGATTGATGAACAACAAAAACATTAATAATCCACAATCTGGGTTAAACCTAAAATCTTGTGCTACTAAACATCCCTTCTCACCTCTTTAGACAAACAATTATCCAACTCAGGTTAATTTATTCTGTTGCACCATCAGCTGGCACTGACAAACTTACATACAATCTCAAACCTATCATGGAATGAAGTTGCAGGGCTTACTTCCACATTGATGCATATTAAAACAAGGTTATATATTATAATAAAGCCTTTTTTTGCTTCATAATTATTTGATAAGTAAGAGCTGCACACTTGATGCAACAAATCCAGCTCTGTTAGATAATCCAACATCATTGAGAATATTGTTGATAAAGTGATCTCAGTTTAGGCTAAATTGAAAGTTTTATACCTGCATTTTTCTGAGATCTGTTTTAACGGTGCCTTGGAAAGACTTGTTACTATTTGGTGCTTTAAAAGTAAGGATTTTGAGTTGAACTGTTTGCAAATGGTATTTTAAGCGTAGGACCTTGAGAATCATTTGAAGCGGTCAAATGCTAGTCTCCTAAAAAAAAAAAGTGCAGGAAAATCTAATCATTTAGCACCTGATCACATGCTTCAGGAAGGTCACTTGAAAGCAAATTAAGTTTGCTGAAAATTCTATTTACCCACGTACAAAGATGTGATTGCGTCAGCTGCGGAGCACGACTGCATCAGCTGCAGAGCACCTGGGAAGTGGCTCGTCGGCCATGTGTTACATTTTACAGCCTTCCAATTAAATTTCCATTTTAGTATCGCTAAAGCACAGAAGGTTGAGAATTGTCATTATACTCATGAGAACACAATGAAGAAATCCCAGGGTGATGATCAATCTAACATGGCCTCAGGCCTTGTCATAACATTGTCACAGTACCAAACTAACATAGTTCCCGTTCATGAGTTATATATACACAAACTCACACCATCTCTCCGTCCCTGAAATTACACGCTCCCATATGAACTACCTCTGGCAAGCTAGCAGAAACATTAATACCACATTACCATTGCTTTTTGGTGACATTACGAATAAGCATCAATTCAGCACAGCTGTATTCATTACTCCAACGTGATTAAAGGAGTGGACCCCTTGGGCGTCCAGGACCCTAATGATCCTACCCCTGCCTTTTGTTATTCATGTCTGGCTCAGGGCATGCCACTGAGCAGAAGCCCTCGGTGTCGACTTGCACCGAACGAAGCCTCATTACCAAGAGACCATTCACAATGGTGCCGTTCACACTCTGCGCCCAGCCGGTGTAAATAAAAGCGATGAACCCCGATCCCCGCTCGGGTCTACCCCTGCCGCAGATGGGTCTGCGGTCTTTGCTTCATGAAGATGTTGATGTCCACTTGTGTGACAAGATGACATATGTTACATGGCATTCGTCACTGGCTGTTAAATTTCCCCACTTCTGGCATTCTATTCAACCCAATCAGAGCGCTCGCCCTCCAGAGACTGGCAATACATATATTTACATAATACTGTGATGCAATAAAATAAATTAACAGAATCCTCTCTGAGGACTGGGAGGAGAGTTGGGTAAAGGAAAACAAATTTGCGTGCGCTGAAGATGTACACGTCTGGCTCCAAGGTAGCAAGTGTTAAATGGCCTGTACTTTTATAGTGCTTTATCAACCACAAAGCACTTCACTTTACATTCAGTCAGACAGTCACACACGCGCGCTCAGACTGAATAAAATAAAGCATTTGAATATGGTAAAATAAAATAAAAAAATATATAATGTTTTTTGTCATTCATGTCAGAAAGAAAAACTTGATATATATACAGACAAAGTTGACTGGAGGGAAAAAGTGTGGTAGGAACAGGTGCACCAGCAACACTGATAATCAAGAGCCACTAAGTACAGGCAAATCCTGCACAGAGATTATAAGCATCTTACCTGGCCTAGGGAGAAAAAGAACTGAACCTTTGTGAATTTTTCTAAAGTTCCCTTTTCAGATGAAAGTAAAGTTTGTGTTCCATTTGGAAATAAAGTTCCCAGTGACTGGAGGAGCTGCGGACCTCAAGCGCATTACTTGAACTTTCCACAGTCAGTGATGGTTTGGGGCGACATGCTATCTGCTGATGTTGGTCCAATGTGCCGTCTGAAAACCACCATCAACAAAATTATTATGTAATTATAACATATAGCATGCAGAGAGAGAGAGAAGGGTAACCACACTTCTCAGATTTTTTTTTTTGTTTTTAACTTGAAACCTTCCTTTTAACAGTTATGGACAATTTTGTGTTGATCTCTGACATTCAATAACATATTTTAAGGCACTGAACGCCTATAAGATAAAAGTGCACTGTGTTTCTGCCCTTCTCTGTAGAAATGTCTCTGAAGGGAAAAGGAAGTTCTAGCGATGCTGCTCATAAACGCAGTACGTCTTCATATAAAGTAAAACCTATATTCTGGCGCTTTGGGAAATGCCTGAAACAAAACCTGAACCATTAATAGAGAGCAGAGACTACTGCCATCCTTTCAGTGCAGGGCTTGGTTAGCATGGAGACTGAACGTAGGCTGGTGGACATGGCCGACCTGGGAGTCGTGCTGATTTCAGGTGGGAAGCCCTGCTGCTTGGTCACCAAGGTATGCTCCCCACAAAGGTACCTTTTGATCTGAAGGAAGTCAATCCTCCATCTTCCCTCCAGGCAAGACAAATGCAATTTCATCAGAATATGCAGATTTTTATGTATGCCTATAATATATGAATAGTTAAATTCCTTGGTCCAGGCACCATTTCATGCCGAATCAAAAATTATATTCACAAGAAAACAAAGTGGAAAATACTATAAACTATAGATTATATAACATAATTACATTGATGTGAAGCAGATCATTAGTTCACCCATGATGACATACTTTAGTAAATCCATTACTGCAGTGAACATTTCCTCGCCAGCATAAACTTCCTGTGCTGGATAAACCTCCTGTGCTGCTCCTTCCCATCAGCTGGAATCTGTATCACCCCTGCTGCTGACCATGCACTAAATTATTCAGTTGAAAATAAGTCCACATTAAAAATGCATTGAATCGCGAGAATAAGACACAGCAGAACAAACTGCACTGTTTAAACATATGAGAGGGGGATCAAGGCAGGGACGTTTTCCATCATTTGCATAGCTAAAATGGATCCTCGGAGTCTCTGAAATCTATATTTAATATGAGTATTTGGAGTAAATTCATTAAGTAAATGTAAATTATGGACAATGACTGATGGTATTTTTAAAATTTAGTTTTGAATGTTAAGTTTTAGTTTCAAAAAGGAGCGAAACCGTTATTTTTATCACAAAGAAAATTACAATCCAAGTCGGATAAAAATGATCTTAAGTCATGGAATTGCTCCAATTAAGCAAGAGGAAAAAGTTTTGCTGTGAATAAAAGTTTGAAGTTTATTAGACTGTAGTTGTATAATAATATTTCCCTAAAAATGTAAGCGCACGTTTATGCTTGCACTTACCAGGCTCTTCACCAGGCGAGGAAGCAAATTTGGTGAGCACTGTACTTACATGCACATGCAGATTTTTTAAGGAGTTCAATTAAAATCATCTTTGTATCAATTATGCAACTTCCTGTGCTGTTTGTATGACAAATGGGGGAAAAAAAAAAAAGTCAATTCTGAGCTCAATATCAACTAATATTTTCCTAAATGTAAAGATTCTTGCAAGTCAGCCAAGAAGACGTTGCGTCTTTGGTTACAGCTACACATTAAGAGGATTCTGCGCATGTCAGCAAGTATCACTAATGATGAAGTTTAAGGTGCCAAAGACGCAGTGTTCAAAACATCTAGGAGGATGCTGACAGGATCTGATTTGGACTGTGCTGACTCTGAACATTCATGTCTCAGATGGACCTGTGGGGGGTGGTCAGACAGAGGGCTCAGCAGCTTATTAAGCCAGCTTTAATGGCCTTGACCCTGGCCCATAACCCCACAGAATTGTCCTGGATGAAGAAAGGTCAAAGTCTGTATAACATTACAGGGTCAGATGAAGTCAGAAATGAATTTTATTTTATTTTTTTTATTTCCTTTTGCCTGAGCTCCATCTTAACATCGACTAAGTGGTGGAATTCTGTTAACCTGGTTCTCTCAAGTTTCTCTCCTTGGAAATGTGCTGAAGTTTGCATTTAAACTCGCCGAAGTTTGAAAGCTGTGGGCTAGGTTTGACCTTAGCTCACAGCTAAAGGCAATTACAATAGTTTTTAAAAGGTTTTTGCTTTCGTGAGGCAAACAGGAGACGAGAGCGCGAGGCATGACAAATGGATCTTGGCTGGACCAAACGCGGGCCTCGAGGTTATGAGACACGAATTTTAGACTATTTAACACCAATTTATACACACAGTTATTCATCTTAAATGATAATGCATTAATGTAGTCCACTTTGCTTAAATTACTGTCAGCAGCATTCAGGAAATTGCGAAAGATTAGCATTCTGACAACTGCAAACGCAGACAGTGCATGTGGCTGTCATTGTCAGCAGTAGATGTATAGATTTAATTTTTACTAATTTGTGTGGTTTTTTTGTTAAGGATTAATTTATGCATTACAATTACATAAATTACATAACAGCAAAAATGTAAGTTAAAACTCATAACAGAGTCTGTATAACGGACTAGTTTATGTCAAAATTGGAACAAACAGATCAGCATGAACCCTTCAGAAACTACTGCTGCCAATTTTGGTTTTCATATAAACTTCTTCTAACTTCAAATCCATCGTATAAAAAAGCGACTACATCTTAAACTTTTACGAGTTCTGTTATACTGAGTGAAAAAACAGAAGTGAAACCAGAAACGACAAGATATTGCTTGAATTTGCAAAACTGCATCTGAACAAACAGAGCGGTGCAGTAATATTGTTTTACCCTTTAAAACTGAGTGCTAGTTTTGAACCTTTGCAATTTCTGGTGCAAAAGGTTATTTTGAATCAAACAATGCATTAGTTCTTATCTATCTTGGGGAGATTTTTCCACCAACAACCATCGAATATAAGTACTTCCCTAAAATGTACTCATTCTGCACAGAGATCTTGTTAGGAGATTACAATAGATATTATCTACCAGATGTCTGATCAATCTTCTCAAATTGTTAAATTTCATGGTTGGACAGTTGGGAAGCGCATAGCTGTAAGTTGGTCTGCTTATGAGTAGATGCAATATTAGCAAATTAGGATTAAATGTGTGTAGGGAAAGGGGCCAGTTGACTCAAAGCCATCAAAACACATCAGTAGAAACACCCTACATAGAGTTACAAAATATGCTGAATCTCAGTTGTCATCGCAGTATCAATATGTGGAATTAAACAGTTGCGAAGGAATGCTTGGCTGCAATATTCAGTAGATTATGTTATTACAGGTCCCAAGCATTAAAGCTCTCCGTGTCAGTAGCATATTTGGCCAACTGGATGGACTTTCATTGTTCTTTACACCCTACACCCTCAGTGACAAAGACCCCAAAGGTCAGGCAGTGAGATAATGACCTTGTGATGAAGGGGGGAAAAAACTGTAGAAAACAAAATGTGTGACATACAGTAACCATTTCAATATTCAACAATAAGATCATAATAATATGTTACTTTCCTGATGTTCTGCAAACCTTGGCCTAATATAAACTGCCGAACAAAGCCATAACCAATCATTGCTTTCATACTATAGAAAACATGGGTAAATATATCACAATTTCATGCTAAAAGAGTCACAGGTTTTAAACAAGAATGGATAACATAATCCAGCTGCTTCCATTTAAAAAGAGTAGGAATGTTTATTCTGCTAAATTAATGACTGTTAATCATAATCCCTTTATAATTTATTAATCATTATTTAAGTAATGATACATAGACATGAGCAAATATTTTAAATAAACGTTCATTGAGTAAATGAGCTGCACAGGCAACATTATAACCCGACTGAAGTAAAAGAAATGGGCGCTTTGGTTTCAACTGGGAATATCTGGGTTTCACTGTAGAAACAGCATTTATTTGGACAACCATGTGTTACTTATATATAGTCAGACACAACTTTAGATCACACCACACACTGTCTGATATCAGTTATAAAACCACAACTTTTTAAAACCTAATTTAAATAACTAATGAGCAGTTTTTTTTTGTTTTTTTTTTTTGTTTTACTTTAACAGATTACTGTCGTTCTAATTTTCCATAACCTCAATCCATCTCTGCACCACTTGGAGTCTCGCTCAACAATTACAGTTCCCACAATTCACCTGCCGATTCCTGCTGCTGAACTCGCAGACATTTGGAATGGAGGTTACAAGTAAACCAATAAGGCTCTTGTGAAATGGCCATGGGATCAATGGGTGGCCTTACGGAGGCAGAACACGTATCCACAGCTGGTCAATTAAGGCAAGGGCGGAACAAGTACACACTCAGATGTAAAGAGCTGGAGTTGTTGGCCTTTAAAAACAGAGTTACTTTCCATCTTTCGTCAGCGCTTTTTCTGCAGCATCAAATGAATCAGCAATGTGGGTATCTTGGCAAAGATAATACCATCCATTGTGGGAAAAAAAATTACTAAGGTACATACACACACACAAAAAGGCTATTTTTTATGGCTCAAAATTACTCTTTCTGATTATAGTGGTAAACGGCTTCACAATAGCACATTGATTTTTTTTATTTTTTATTTTTTTGCCCAATAGAACGATGAGTGTGCACGAGTTGCTCAGTGGTAAAACCTTTCAGCATCCACACATTGAGTTTTTAAGTCACAACACAAAGTATTAACGTTATTTTTAACACCAGTATATCATTCTGGGTTCTACACATTGCAAAGCTAAAGGCACAGCAAACGTTCCCTTTACATGTACGCTCGCTTTTTTTTCCCTCTATAATCGACAAATATTTGTTTAAATTATCAACAGCTACTCACTTGTTCCAAAGCGTTCTGCTTGGATATAGTTGGGCAGAAATAACAGAGTTGAAATTTCATATTTGTTGATTTTTACAAATGAAAAGATACAACAAAAAAAATGTCTTCACTGTCAAAGATTAAGTTGGGGTTAGCTTTCAATATTTCAGTTCAGTTAAGATTGCCAAGATTATTTTTGTTGGCTACATATTAGAAAAACAATAGAACTTTAAAAAAAGTGTCGTTTTCATGCTGCTTTTAAAGCGATGGCTTCTTCCTCACAGAGTGGCCTCTCCAGGCAAGTTTGGTGCAGCAAACTTTGGTTTAACAACACTTATTTTTTTTTTATCAATAGTAAAGCTTTAGCATATTTTCTAGTATATTGCACAGCCCAGAAATGAAGCAATACTTTATGAGTTACTGGAGTTCTGCTCAAATTGTTGTCCATATCAGAACTAGAATCCGAGAACGAGGACACATCCATCCAAGTTGAGTGAGCTATGTTTGCAAGTCAGAAAAGTTAAGTAATTTTTCTAACTGTCCTGGTTAACTGCAGGCTCCCTTTGCAAATTGAAGACAGATTTCCCACGTTTGCTGGCAGAAACACAACAAGAACAATCTCTGAAGTCACAATCCTGACTTGGAAAGTCAGTTTGCAGAGCAGTCCCAATTTCAGCATCTTACGACTCCCACCTATGTAATCCTCTATGATACCTGCAGACGTAAACAACGTATTTGCATATCTGACAGTTTGTAATCCTATTAAACCACTGGCACACAGAGCACTATGCAACCTTTGTCAGTATGTTTCTTTGGGAAATATTCTAATCACTCTGTAGAGTAGTGAGTAATACAAAACTTTGCAAATCTCACAAATGTGTTGACTTGCAAGGACGAGTCAAGGTATAACATTAGCTACAACTTTCTAAACAAACTGAACGTTACTATTAGCTTTAAGTGGCAATAACAATGTAATTCTCACCATTTTATGGATCCAAACACTGACAGAACACGGTCACAAAGCGAGACGATGTTTTCCACTGTAAAACTAGCCAACTAATAAATAGCTGCAACCTGCAACTTTCACCATAATGCTGGACATTAAAGACAGGTTTGCTCAGATACCTCCATCTTTCTAATATGGATTTCCAACACCACTGGATATTTTTGTTGCCTTTCTGCTCGAAACTCAGAAATGCTTGTGTACAAGCGGTGCACACCGTTAATCCAAAAGAAGACAAGACGACCAATCTTTTACTATATTCAAGATACCTTCATGCATAGTAAGGACACATGATTACTTTGTAGGCATGGAGTTTCAGAGAAGCACTCCCTGTACCAAGTAATTAATAAGGGGAAAACAAAGCTCAAAACTAATGAGTCAGAACTTCATGGAGCTCATTAAGTCAAAGAGAAAACAATTTTGACACCAAGCGTCATGCAGTGAATCACAACTTATAAAATAAGACATTCTCCCAAGAATGGATCCCAAGTTTAC
This sequence comes from Poecilia formosa, assembly GCF_000485575.1. Lineage (NCBI taxonomy): Eukaryota > Metazoa > Chordata > Actinopteri > Cyprinodontiformes > Poeciliidae > Poecilia > Poecilia formosa. The sequence continues at coordinate 630,816 of NW_006800098.1, forward strand.
TTGGAGCAAGGGATTTCTAGAAAAGTGTTAAATATGTGAAAATGTATAATCTGCATAGCTATGCAGCTCAACAAATGGACAATAAGCAAGCACACCAGTTTTATTGATCCATATTGCAAGAAATATTTTTGTGGTAACCAGTAATCTTATAGGATTGGCAAACTTTATTATTTAGTTGTAATTTGTTTTGCAAGTTGAAGCTTATGAATGCTGATACACTTAAATCTATATAATTCACCTATACTCATTTTTGTCCTCAATGAGCAAAATGTCAGCCTCACTGAATGAGGTATGATTATAACAACTTTGCTCAGTATTAATAATTTTACAGTGCATACGCTTACACGGTGCATTTTAACTGTGATATTTGGAACATCTTTTTATGTTGCAAACACAAAAAAACTCAAATTACTAGATGCTGATTTAAATGAAAAATCCTCAGAATTTCTTAGAATTTCTGGATAGATAATAACAGTCTCTAAATCTCACATTTATTTTCTCATTTGAAGCAATAGGGAAGTTCTCAGAGAGAAACTGAATGACTGTGTCACATCATTCAGCTGGTATAACTGCAGAGCACCGCAACATTTTTAAGGGAGCTGCGTTTGATGCCAATTCATGGAACACTACTGCCCTCTTGTGGACAATATGCATATTTCACATTTTAACGTCCAATCAGCTCTGAAGGTGGTGGGGGGAAAGTACATCATCTGTATTCTAAATGGTCTGAAATTCCCACAGAACATTGATTTAAGGTAAATACACATTACCTGAAGGCTGCAGAGTGTGCCAGTTATCGTTAACCTCCAGAAAACACATTGACTTTTAAGATGTTTCACGTCAGCAGCTACATATTGTAAACTGTTTCGACACAGCCTGGCGAAACAGTCGGAAAATATTTACTACATGGGAACAAGTGTGCTTCCAAAGCACCTTTTATAAAGGCGATCAACTTCCAGCTTCTCTAGACACACAGCCAGAGATCTAATGAAATCAATGAATCAATTGAGTTTATTTGTGTAGGACATTTCAGCAATAAGGCAGTTCAAAGTGCTCATAAAAAACATAAAAATACAAAGTCATAAAAGACACCCTACAGTAAACAATTGAGAAAACCAATGAATACAACCAATCAATACACGTCAAATATGTCAGTCAGCGTTTTGTTAATTATGGTTCAAATGCGATTCTATAAAGCTGGGTTTTTAGTCTAAATTAGTCAGTTTGGACTCTAATTAACTGAATTTAAATGTATGCCACACTTTTTAGATCGATGTAAATAAGAATAAATAAACCATTCGTAGTTTCCATCAGATTTATGTGTTGATTATTCACATGAGATTCCAAGAAAATACTAAAATTATGAATGTGTCCAAGCCTTGCAAGTGACTGAACAAAGGTGTTAACTCCAACTGTATTTTTCAATTATGGATGTGCCAGAAACTTGGAGGCGGCAAAAAGTCTCCATCAATTACCTTACATTACTGCAAACTTTAAGCAGACAAGCGCTCTGTTTGACACTATTTTTTTTTTCTGCTTTAATTTACTGAAACTTTGCAATGTATCACGGCTCTTTCTGCTGAAAACACTGCCTGCGGCAGCTCTACAGCCTTGCTATGTAATGGAGCACACAGGAGATATCGAAATACAATGTTAGAGCGAACGTCGTTTCCCATCCCCACCACTTTCCATTTCTTTTTCTCTACCACTATCTTGACCCGACTCCGAGGCACGTGACGGTTTCACAATTACCTTCAATTATCCTCACTTCTAGCTCACCAATTACATCCATTCATTATTGATTCCGGAGCCCCCCCAGGGCTGCAAGGCTTATCTGTGGCCTGCCACTGTCCAAGGAAACGAAAGCAGAATGGAAGCACATAATAACTGCTTGCTTCATTTTCTCTCCGTCTATGTCACATCACCACCTACCATACTAAAATTCTATGGCAATCAAGTGTCCTTCAACTCATTATGACCCCCAAAATAGATTCCAAGTGGATGGAAATGCAATACAAAAAAAAAAAAAAAAAAAAAAAAGGCCCGCACGTCAAAAAAGTCCAGAACTCGCAACAGAAACTCTAGAAATCTCGGCTGATTTGTCAGCCTAGTCACTTAAGTAACAACATAAAAACTGCCTATCTGTTGCAAAACAGTTTGTCCATCATGTAGGTGAGAGAGTGACAGCACGGCATCCTGTCTGTTCACGTAGAAAGCAATGACAGACAGGGAGAGGAATAGCAAACAGGCAGCATGGAAGGAAGGAAGGTCAGTTACAAGGTACAGCCGCTGGAAAGAGTGTAATCACACTCTGCAGCGCCTCTCCTGCCACAATTTTGAATATGATCCTTGCTGACATTTACAGAGACACAAACATAAGCGGCTGTCATCACATGCCGAAGTGAAACATCCATCATCCTGAACACATGCCACGGGTATCCGTGGCGTGGAGCAGCAGTGTCGTTGCCCCACTGCCACCTTTTATTATGCAAACTTGCGTGAATGGAGCCAAAATACATTGTTTGCGGTGCAATGCCGCCCTCTTGAGGGTTGGAGATGAAGCATAATGTATAGGAAAAATATATAGACCTACCTTTATTGTATTTTCTGGTCCAGTTCTTTGAGAGCCGGAAGTTGCACATACGATACACTCCAAACCTGTTTGGAGAGTCAGGTTCACAATGTCAGTAGAACATAATTATTTCTCTATATTTATTGTACATGCATGTGACTTATGGCATCTAAAGAAACTATTAATATGAATGTTTTTCCCTTGGAATCATTTTTACAGAGGGGGACGAATTTGAATTTGTTGTGGAGTTTATGTAGTCCACAGTGTCTTGAAATTATGTATACAAGACTGCTTTACTTTTACCAAAGAGATCATTCAAACAACAAACATGAAATCCATCACATTTTACAATAACAAAAAAAGCAGTTTGAAGAAAACTGTGTCCATAAGTGATGCAACAGAGATGTTTCCAATATGCTAAAACAAGCAAGCAACACAGAACGTTATGTAAATAATTCCTTATTAAAAATGTACCATGGGATAACGTTGCTTGAGGAAAAACATTTGGTTTGCACATGCCAATTTGTCAAGGATGAATTAATCCTGGGAAAACCTTGGTACTTTTTATATCTGGTATTTAAGAGTTCCTCATATGAGATGCACAAACTTCAATAGGTACCAAAAAAAGGCCTGTCTGAAAGTTATCACTTCATTCTGTGACTTGGTTGTTACAAGAAGTTTTCTAAACTTACAGTTTACTGCTTAAATTTTAAGATTGATAATAATAATAAAAAAATTAAAAAAAAGCTTAATTGAAAAGGGCAGAAATAGGGAACAGCCTGGTAACCACTAAATGGATCGAACGATTTTTTTGAAAACTAACTTGAATGGCACAGGTGTTACTAATTTTTCCCTTTTTCTTTTATCACTTCTTTATTGTTTACTTTTTCAGTTTGTTTGATATTTGTTTTATCATACTAGCTATTTGATACCTCAATTATCGAGTTGTTTAATTGTTTGACTTACTTCCATTTGTATAATATCCCAGCAACGACTTGAAACACCTGTCCTGCCGGAGCTCAATCACGAGTTTGAAAAGGGGCGTGGCTTCCCAACTCTCAATGTGACCTTCACTGGCTGTAGGAAATAAGAATTAAAATTCATGGCGCATAACTACAGACACACAGTGTGTTCGTTTAAAACGTTTAAATCTTATATACATTTTGGGGTTGATAAACAATTGTTGTCGCTCTCAACTGTCTCTCTTATGTTTCCTCAACGGATTTTGTTTTACAAAAACCCGTAAAATTATAAGTACCGCCCAGGTAAATTCTCTAGTTAGCCTACCTTAAAGCTCGTCAAAATAAGTAAGTTTATTAAGAATAGCGTATTTTTAAATAACTTAGTCTAAAAATACATTTAAAAAGATAATTGGTAACATAAATAAAAGGTTGAGGGTTTCTAACTTTTAAATTTAATCTCATAATTTCTAGGTTAAAGTATGAATGTCAAGAGAACAGAACCATTGACTGACATTCAGAGTAGGTGGACAAATATATATATATAAAACCATCCATCCATCCATCCATCCATCCATGGGGTTGGGAGGGGTGCTGGTGCCTATTTCCAGCTAACTTCCGGGCGGTGTACACCTTGGACAGGTCACCAGTCTGATGAGTTAGATTTAGAGCAACTTTTTTTGGGAAAAAATTACTTTTACAAGTTTTATTACACAAATCTGTTTCTTTTTGCTTGAGTAAAATCATTATTAAATAATAATCCCTCTCATTCATTTGTAGATCAAGTGAATATACAATAAACACCATCGTTACTAAAAGCTCTTTTCACTGTTCCAATATATAAACAATAGCTACTTTAAGTATTAGTTTAGGAAGTCTTATACTGAAATAATAAATGCTCTGGAAAAGTGATTCGTCTGCCAGTATTTATTTTTGTAGTCATGTTATTTGTTTTTATCTTTAAAATTCTAGTCTTACAATGCCAGAATACATAATACATAATTGATACTTTTGTCTACCAGACTACATCATATTCAAATGATAAATTGTATATTGTGATCAAAATATACTTGAGTAATTTCTTGCATGACCACTCTTTAGTTTTACTTGATTAGAAAGATGTTGAATTGATACTCTTACTTGATTACAATTATTGGCTACCCTACTTCTGCAAGTATGCACACAACCATTAACAAACCCAGAAAATGCTAGCTGATTAAATATTATGTTTCTTATCACTGTTACTATAAAAAAATACAAAAATTCTAGTTATAAAGAAACTTCATGTAGGTCTAAGCACCAACACTGTTTTGTTTGTGTCATTCTTTCCTTTTTCGTACATAAACAGAGCATATCATCTTGTTTCTCATTAGGAATAAACAGTAATGCTTCATTTTTCCAGCGTGTTTTGACTCATTGTCTGTATGCAATAGTGGCTGCAGAAGCAAGGGCGTGGTACTTGAACGCACCACCGGATCAGTATTGTGTTCAGTGCTGGCTCCTCTCCGTCCTCCATCAAAGCCCGGCTCCATCTCCGCTGTACGGCGCAGGCCCGAAGTAGCGCAGCCGCTCTGAGGTTAGTGCCCTACCGCGCAATCTCCATTTATTTCAGCCCCGGCGCAGCCGCATCATCGAACCCGGCAGCGCAGGGGCGAGAGCTGATGGTTGTTTAGATGTTGACTCGGGTTGCTTTGCTTTAGCATTTGACGCTGTTTTTTTCTTTCTTTTTTTTTTGGGAGGGAAAGATGTTGTTGGCGCGTTTCGACAACCAGCTCAGACAGAGAGTAGCAGCTCTGGATGAGCTCTAGGCCGCTCGGCCTCTTTTTAGCGTTATGTTTTGTTTCATATTGCGCGGGTTTCATGCTAGCTGTTGCATTACTGTTGATCGCCTCACACCCTACACAGACATCGTTATTGGTCACATTTTAAAGCTGGATTACTGATATGTATTCGTAATAGTGTTGATATCATTCAGATAATCGTCTGTACACCGCTAAATGGTTAGCCAGGAAGCTAAGTAGCCGAATGTAGGATATAGCTAGCTTAGCTTCCTAGAGGACTCATTGATAACAGACTGAAACAAATGTCCCCCGATGCCTGTTTCTGTTAGTATAAGCCTCGTTACAGACTTTATGAATTATTACACGTTTATTTATGGCTCAGGGTATTCGTCCCACTGCAAAGATCCACTGCAAACAAGCTTCTGAGAAATAAATGAGAAATTTAGCTGATTTTCTTTTCTATTAAATCCTCTGGATATAAAGTGATACACTGAAAAATTTGCAAATTTAATGTAATATTTTAATTGAAACTTTTGTAACTGTCACTCTTTAAATTCTGCAGTCTCAGTTTCAAATAATTTCTGCTTAAATAAAGTGTGCAAAATTCCTGTGTGCATGCATGTGTTTGAGATGTTTGTTTTCCTTGTTAATATGATTGTCACCTCTTAGGCTGTAATAACCAAATAGTTTACACATTCACTTGTAATGTGCTCTGTTGGTATGAAATAATTGAGATTACATACTCACATATAGTGTTCTGTTATGGTTTTCTACTGTATGGCCCATCAGGTTGAACAGGGTTACCTAGTTATCCATAGCCTGCAGTAAACCACAGGGTAAACATTACCTTGTCACACAGCACATTGGGAATAGTGTTATCAAAAAATATATATATAAATTTATTACAACTGCAAAATGTATAAAAAAATATATTTTTATGTGGCCAGTGTGCAGGTAATTATGCATTTTTGCTGGTAACACAATTATAACAAGCTGATACTAGCTAGCTAATTAGCCTATATGCTATGTCTTCAGCAAGCATAACCTTAGTAAGCAAAAGTGTTGGTGCTTCAGTGCATTTAGCACCATTTCTTTGTTTTTCTTCTTTTTTTTTTCAAACATTTGCAAACATCAGAATTTATCTTTGTTAAAAGTGAAGTAGAATGTTAAGTACCCTTCTTTCAGCCAGCATACCAGCAGTGCACAGCTCGGGGATCAGTCTGGCACTTTCATTATCTTCTTATTAGGACTGTAGATCATAGAAATATTAATGGCGTGTAGCTTAAGTGGTTTTGAAACTCTTCAAAACCTTTGCTCATTTCTGCTGCTTAAAATGCTGACTGATTTTCTGTCCTTACCATAAAGACGTCAGCCAAACCCGACACAGTTGCCCTGGTAACAAATCGATACACATCCTGTTTCAAAATTGTCTAATTCTATTGATTAGAATGTGTAATTCTGGTATAAATTAAATAAAATGAACTTGCTGGTTCAATCAGAGAGGAACAGCATTATATTTAACTCAGCTGCTGAGCAGGTTAGGTTGGTAACTGACTCTATAAGCCTAGTGCATCACCATGGTACCTGACTCAGGAGATTTTATCAGCCTTTTTTATTATTATTTCCTTGACGTAGACCTGACGTTTCTAACATCTGATTATAAAGGAGTGATAAAAAGGAGTCATTTTATCACTCCTTGGCTTAATGTTTAGGACAGTTGTCCTTCTAGAAGATGAACCTCCACACAATATCAAGTCTCTTGTAGCCCCTAGCATGAATCAGTTCCTGTTTCCAGGCCCGTTTCTATAAAAGAAACATCATTTGACACAAAGTGTGCATTGGCAAAATGTCCTCGTCATGCAAAGCCACACGTCTTCTTGAACTTTCTCCGGCAGTACTGTCGATCTCGCTGTGTAAGCTTGGCGGCTCATAATGGACGAACACGCCGTGAACCCGACAGAACACATGACCACCATCGAGGCGAGCGCCGTCAGCCAGCAGGTTCGCTTCACCGTTCAGATTTTGCAGATTCCAAGTGACAAAAACATGTTTGCTTCTTTGTGTATTGCCCCATAAAATATGTTTTCTCTTGATGTGTACTTCTGATGTATTTCCTGTAGGTACACGTGACCACCTTCACAGAAGCTTCGATGATGAGCGCGGAGGAAGACTCGACGTCCTCTCCGGACGACGACCCCTACGATGACACGGACATCCTCAATTCAGCTGGCACTGATGAGGTCACTGCTCACCTGGCTGCTGCAGGTGGGAACAATATTTATCTGCTCGAGAGAAAACGTGGTTCCAAAAAAGTTGGAAGAAGCGACTTTATTCTGGGACGTTTTAAGCGCTGCCTCTCAGATGGTGGTCTTATAATTCAAATAGCTTTTATGGAGTGTAATTCACTTGGTTTGACAGCAGGTGGTGCCAATGTTCTTAACACGGTTCGAGAACATTGTCCCTCCAACGTCTGGATTTTGCAGATTCCTCACCTTACATCTTGACGTCTGGAGAAAAATCTGCCCTGTATATTCAAGATAAACTTTCTTATTATGCTTTTAAAATGACTGATAAGTTTACAAATTTAAATCTGGAAAAATACAGAAAATATTATGCGGTTCTTCCGTTGTAATCGCAGGTTGTTTTGAAAAGCAGATAGCAGATTAAAAAAAAACTTTCTATTTTTATTTTTTTATTCTTTGTAGAATTTAAAGTCATTTGTCGTTTGCGCCTCAGGTCCAGTAGGCATGGCTGCGGCTGCTGCCGTAGCAACCGGCAAAAAAAGAAAAAGACCTCACATCTTTGAGTCAAACCCCTCCATCCGTAAGAGGCAGCAAACCCGTCTGCTCAGGTGAGTCACTCCAACAGTTCTACAAAATTGTAACTTGAGACATTTGAGCTTGCGTCGATGCTGCTTTTGATTCAACAAATGGAGTAAAACGCGACGTACGTTTACAGGAAACTGCGGGCCACGCTGGACGAATACACCACCAGAGTGGGCCAGCAGGCCATAGTGCTGTGTGTCTCTCCCTCCAAACCGAACCCGGTGTTTAAAGTCTTTGGTGCGGCTCCTCTGGAGAACGTAGTGAGTGGATCCACGTTTTGTACGGTGCACTTTGCAGAAATGTTTGGGAAGTAAATGGTGCCGAGCCCCACGAGGAATACTTTTATGTGACCCCACAAAAGTTATTCCAAAGTCTTAGGTTATATTTGTGAAATCATGCAAAACAATAATCCCAGGTTCATGCTCCCAAGTTTTTAGAGATCCCAAAAAATCTTTAACAAGATCCTGTGTTAAATTTGCAAGAAGGTTGTGGCTTTTGTGAAATCCTGCAAAGGTTTTGAAAGTCGTCCAGTTTTATTTCCCCCAGAATTTTGCATAGAACTCATGTGATTTTCAAAACATTTCCTAAATCTCTCAAAATTAGAACCTTGGATGTTTGAAGAGCTTTGCAGGATCTGGCAAAACAAAAACTGCAGTCCTGGAACTTGGGATTTTGCAAAGCTGTAAAGCACTTTTTTTTTTCTTTTTTTTTTAAGCAAAATGTAAATTATAAATTATAAAAGCAGTCAGTTTTCTTTACATAATCCACTATCCCCTGTCTCTGTCATATCAGTTCTTTTTTTTTTTTTTTTTTCTTTTTTTCAAGGTGCAAAGTTGAAAAAATATCTAAAGAAATCTAAATTCTTCCAGAACAAATTGCACAATCAGGCCACGGTCTATCCAAACATGTGACGCATGATTCACCGTGTCATGATGTCTGCTGATCTCCAGGTGAGGAAGTATAAGAGCATGATGTTGGAGGACCTGGAAAACGCGCTGGCTGAGCACGCACCTGCAGGTGGAGAGCTGGCGTCAGAGCTGCCGCCGCTCACCATCGACGGCATCCCAGTCTCCGTGGATAAGATGACACAGGTGAGACGTCCACAGACTTCTGTCCCGTTAAATGAAGGAACAACTGCTAGCTGCGCAGTTAATTGCACATTTCACCATAAAGTCGATGTTCCCAGCAGAGGGCGCCCTCTGACAAACCAGAGTAGCATTAAAAAAAAAAGATTTTATGCATTAGGATTTCCTTGGGATTTTTATGGAACAGGAAGTAGTGCATTACTGCGAAGTAGAGCTGAAATTTTCTAAATGTTTTACAAGTAAAATAAGTGAGAAGTGTTATACGCACTTATATTAAGCTCCCTTAAACAAAATCCCAGTTCTTTACAGCGAAACCATTTAAATGTACGCAAATGCACACGTTTATTTTCCCTTCCACCTTTTCTCCTACGTCAGCCGCGACACTCAATTCGCAATTAAAAACGCCGAATCAGCCGAAGCGGGGCAGCATCTCCCGTCTTTCAGAAAGCGCCTGGCGGGCCTTTCGCTGGCAGCATTAGCCCTCTGTTCGCCCGAGGGAGCCCGGCTTGTTTACTCCGCCGTCCCCCGTGCTGCTGACGCACCCTGCGGCTCGTCGTCAGAGCAGGGCACGCCGGCGGCCCTCGGAGACAGTCCACGGCCCTGGGGAGCGTTCCCAGCCAATCCCGGGGCCCAGATAAATCCTCGGAGGCCAGGTGTCAGTCGGCGCTTTGTTTTTCTAGAGGTTGTAGGATGGGATTATCGTGCGTAACCTGTTGCCTCACTCAGTGCGGCGAGGCCAGGTGGAACGGTGCGGCTGCTCTTAGAGATGTGTGCAGTGCCGTGTGTTGGAAACGTGCGGCCTTCCTCCCTCTTGTGGGAAAACCTCGCAAACCGAGGGGATAGAAGTCATTAAAGCGAGCTGCTTCTCCTGATACATATCACAACACAATAATCTGCAATGTGTTTGACACACACAGGCTCCAGTCACATACAAGGAGCATCTGTAGCAGGTGATCCCAGGTCTAGCCTGAGCCTGTAATTACCCCCCCAGTCTTGTTAGGTTCAGGGACCTGGCAATACAGCCCGCCATACCGAACTCTGATTGGCCCGCTGCTTTGGAGGATTAAGATTGAAAGCTGGGAGGGGGAGGTGTAGTGCGGTGGGGTGGTCCGCATGAGGGCAACATGCCACTTAACAAACTAGCCACTTTAATTAAGCCATCTGGCCCCGCACACAAACATCCGCATCACCCACAGGTGGAAACGCAAGAATCCCTTTACAGCTAAGTCCCTGCCCTTGGCTAATCCAAGCTGCGTCCCACTGCTCGCCGAACCCAGGCTTCCCTCGCTCCAGCCACCAGATGTAGCCTCTGTTTCGTCGGAGCGGCTTGTAATTAACCACCGCCTACCCTCCATTTTCTTCCGAGATCCATTTTGTCGTGCGTCGTCATGTGACGCCCTGCGAAGCAGTTTATTGGTGGATGATTGTGACTTAGGAAATGGGGGGGGGGAGTGGATTTATTTCTCTCAGAACCAAATTTAGCCCTGTGATGTCAAGGTAGGCAGATGCTGCAATGCCTCATTGTGCAATATAATCCTCTGGTGATGTGTGCATATTACTGGGACACTGAGGACACGGGCACTAAAACCCCACCACAGCATGCCGGGAACTGTGACTGCATGCATTATTTGAAAGGCATAGATGGGTCATTATGCATTTGAATATTAGTAAATGCAAAAAGTTTATTTTAACAAAACAAAAATCTTGCATCAAGCATTCCTGCTTAAACTGAGACATGGATGGCGACGACCATCCAGTGACGGAGTGGAGTGGATCTAAATCAAACCCTTGTATTGTTTTAACTAACAGCCGTAAGAAATCATCTTAAAGAGTGGGTGAAATTTAGCGTTTTACATTTAGGCCAAAAAAAAAAAAAAAAAAAGCGTACTGCGTTAATTGAAGGCTGCTAAAGAAACATGCCAGAGTTTATCCTTCAATTTTGAATTAACAAAAAAAAATAGGCCAAAAAAAAAAAAAAAAGCGCACTGCGCTGCCAGAGCCACCCAGGAGCTTCTCCTGGTGTCCGCCTGGAGCCGCAGCCATAGATCGGTCTCCCAATGAACACGTTCTCCTTTTAGCAACCCTGTTTCTATTTGCAGTTCTTCACCCTCTCGGTGTGTGTCCGATCGATGCGCGTCCACCGCGGCCCGCTCAAGGGCGTGTGCGTGTCGACATTTTTGACCGAAAAAAACAAAAAACAAAAAAAAAAGATTTGCCGTTTTTATCTTTCCGTCTCGTGTCTTTGTTCCAGGCTCAACTGCGAGCCTTCATTCCAGAGATGCTGAAGTACTCGACGGGCCGAGGGAAGCCCGGCTGGGGGAAGGAGAGCTGCAAGCCCGTGTGGTGGCCTGACGACATCCCCTGGGCCAACGTTCGCAGCGACGTCCGCACCGAGGAGCAGAAGCAAAGAGTGCGAAACGTTCTCGTGCGGTTATTTGACTGAAAATCTTACGACGTTGGGAAAAGTTTTGATGTGTCCTGAACCGTTCTTCTCCGCGCGTCCTCCTCAGGTGTCATGGACGCAGGCGTTGCGGACCATCGTGAAGAACTGCTACAAGCAGCACGGCCGCGAGGACCTGCTGTACGCGTTCGAGGACCAGCAGGTGACGACCGCGAGCGCCGCCCAGCACCACCTGACGGCGGCCCAGAGCATCGCTCACCTCGTGCCCTCGCAGACCGTCGTGCAGACCGTCAACAACCCCGACGGAACCGTCTCGCTCATCCAGGTGCGCGCGGGCTCTGCGCTGCTCTGCTTTCGTGGAGAGTTTTGAGCGGTTAAATGTTTTTCAAGATTCCCGTGGGGAAGCTTTCACTCATTTTTTTTTTTTTTTTCTGTCATTTTTCTCTTCCAGGTCGGCACGGGACACACGGTAGCAACTCTGGCAGACGCGTCCGAGCTTCCCGGCGTCACTGTGGCGCAGGTCAACTACTCGACTGTTACAGACGGGGAGGTAATGTTACTCCGTATTGCTTTCTGAAACATTCGTTACAGATGCACGCAATTAACAGAGGGAGTGGAGGTAAAGGGAGAACACAGCAACCTTTTTTTTTGTTGTTGTTGTTGTTGTTCTGAAACTACGTTTTCCCACGGTGGAACAGAGCTGGGCCACACTCCAGGGAGGAGAGATGACCATCCAGACAACTCAAGCGTCAGAGGCCACGCAGGCCGTAGCATCGCTGGCTGAAGCCGCAGTCGCTGCCAGTCAAGAGATCCAGCCTGGAGCCACCGTAACCATGGCTCTCAACAGGTCAGTCAGCGGGGCGGGGTCATGTAATGTCCAAACGAAGTGGGCGTCGGCTTAAGCTTCTTAGGGAATGGTATCTACAAGGAAAAATGTGAACCTATTTGTCATGAGGTGG
>NW_006800098.1:644289-670706 GCF_000485575.1 Poecilia formosa
GCATTACTGCGAAGTAGAGCTGAAATTTTTCTAAATGTTTTACAAGTAAAATAAGTGAGAAGTGTTATACGCACTTATATTAAGCTCCCTTAAACAAAATCCCAGTTCTTTACAGCAAAACCATTTAAATGTACGCAAATGCACACGTTTATTTTCCCTTCCACCTTTTCTCCTACGTCAGCCGCGACACTCAATTCGCAATTAAAAACGCCGAATCAGCCGAAGCGGGGCAGCATCTCCCGTCTTTCAGAAAGCGCCTGGCGGGCCTTTCGCCGGCAGCATTAGCCCTCTGTTCGCCCGAGGGAGCCCGGCTTGTTTACTCCGCCGTCCCCCGTGCTGCTGACGCACCCTGCGGCTCGTCGTCAGAGCAGGGCACGCCGGCGGCCCTCAGAGACAGTCCACGGCCCTGGGGAGCGTTCCCAGCCAATCCCGGGGCCCAGATAAATCCTCGGAGGCCAGGTGTCAGTCGGCGCTTTGTTTTTCTAGAGGTTGTAGGATGGGATTATCGTGCGTAACCTGTTGCCTCACTCAGTGCGGCGAGGCCAGGTGGAACGGTGCGGCTGCTCTTAGAGATGTGTGCAGTGCCGTGTGTTGGAAACGTGCGGCCTTCCTCCCTCTTGTGGGAAAACCTCGCAAACCGAGGGGATAGAAGTCATTAAAGCGAGCTGCTTCTCCTGATACATATCACAACACAATAATCTGCAATGTGTTTGACACACACAGGCTCCCGTCACATACAAGGAGCATCTGTAGCAGGTGATCCCAGGTCTAGCCTGAGCCTGTAATTACCCCCCCAGTCTTGTTAGGTTCAGGGACCTGGCAATACAGCCCGCCGTACCGAACTCTGATTGGCCCGCTGCTTTGGAGGATTAAGATTGAAAGCTGGGAGGGGGAGGTGTAGTGCGGTGGGGTGGTCCGCATGAGGGCAACATGCCACTTAACAAACTAGCCACTTTAATTAAGCCATCTGGCCCCGCACACAAACATCCGCATCACCCACAGGTGGAAACGCAAGAATCCCTTTACAGCTAAGTCCCTGCCCTTGGCTAATCCAAGCTGCGTCCCACTGCTCGCCGAACCCAGGCTTCCCTCGCTCCAGCCACCAGATGTAGCCTCTGTTTCGTCGGAGCGGCTTGTAATTAACCGCCGCCTACCCTCCATTTTCTTCCGAGATCCATTTTGTCGTGCGTCGTCATGTGACGCCCTGCGAAGCAGTTTATTGGTGGATGATTGTGACTTAGGAGTTGGGGGGGGGGAGTGGATTTATTTCTCTCAGAACCAAATTTAGCCCTGTGATGTCAAGGTAGGCAGATGCTGCAATGCCTCATTGTGCAATATAATCCTCTGGTGATGTGTGCATATTACTGGGACACTGAGGACACGGGCACTAAAACCCCACCACAGCATGCCGGGAACTGTGACTGCATGCATTATTTGAAAGGCATAGATGGGTCATTATGCATTTGAATATTAGTAAATGCAAAAAGTTTATTTTAACAAAACAAAAATCTTGCATCAAGCATTCCTGCTTAAACTGAGACATGGATGGCGACGACCATCCAGTGACGGAGTGGAGTGGATCTAAATCAAACCCTTGTATTGTTTTAACTAACAGCCGTAAGAAATCATCTTAAAGAGTGGGTGAAATTTAGCGTTTTACATTTAGGCCAAAAAAAAAAAAAAAAAAAGCGTACTGCGTTAATTGAAGGCTGCTAAAGAAACATGCCAGAGTTTATCCTTCAATTTTGAATTAACAAAAAAAAATAGGCCAAAAAAAAAAAAAAAAGCGCACTGCGCTGCCAGAGCCACCCAGGAGCTTCTCCTGGTGTCCGCCTGGAGCCGCAGCCATAGATCGGTCTCCCAATGAACACGTTCTCCTTTTAGCAACCCTGTTTCTATTTGCAGTTCTTCACCCTCTCGGTGTGTGTCCGATCGATGCGCGTCCACCGCGGCCCGCTCAAGGGCGTGTGCGTGTCGACATTTTTGACCGAAAAAAACAAAAAACAAAAAAAAAAGATTTGCCGTTTTTATCTTTCCGTCTCGTGTCTTTGTTCCAGGCTCAACTGCGAGCCTTCATTCCAGAGATGCTGAAGTACTCGACGGGCCGAGGGAAGCCCGGCTGGGGGAAGGAGAGCTGCAAGCCCGTGTGGTGGCCTGACGACATCCCCTGGGCCAACGTTCGCAGCGACGTCCGCACCGAGGAGCAGAAGCAAAGAGTGCGAAACGTTCTCGTGCGGTTATTTGACTGAAAATCTTACGACGTTGGGAAAAGTTTTGATGTGTCCTGAACCGTTCTTCTCCGCGCGTCCTCCTCAGGTGTCATGGACGCAGGCGTTGCGGACCATCGTGAAGAACTGCTACAAGCAGCACGGCCGCGAGGACCTGCTGTACGCGTTCGAGGACCAGCAGGTGACGACCGCGAGCGCCGCCCAGCACCACCTGACGGCGGCCCAGAGCATCGCTCACCTCGTGCCCTCGCAGACCGTCGTGCAGACCGTCAACAACCCCGACGGAACCGTCTCGCTCATCCAGGTGCGCGCGGGCTCTGCGCTGCTCTGCTTTCGTGGAGAGTTTTGAGCGGTTAAATGTTTTTCAAGATTCCCGTGGGGAAGCTTTCACTCATTTTTTTTTTTTTTTTCTGTCATTTTTCTCTTCCAGGTCGGCACGGGACACACGGTAGCAACTCTGGCAGACGCGTCCGAGCTTCCCGGCGTCACTGTGGCGCAGGTCAACTACTCGACTGTTACAGACGGGGAGGTAATGTTACTCCGTATTGCTTTCTGAAACATTCGTTACAGATGCACGCAATTAACAGAGGGAGTGGAGGTAAAGGGAGAACACAGCAACCTTTTTTTTTGTTGTTGTTGTTGTTGTTCTGAAACTACGTTTTCCCACGGTGGAACAGAGCTGGGCCACACTCCAGGGAGGAGAGATGACCATCCAGACAACTCAAGCGTCAGAGGCCACGCAGGCCGTAGCATCGCTGGCTGAAGCCGCAGTCGCTGCCAGTCAAGAGATCCAGCCTGGAGCCACCGTAACCATGGCTCTCAACAGGTCAGTCAGCGGGGCGGGGTCATGTAATGTCCAAACGAAGTGGGCGTCGGCTTAAGCTTCTTAGGGAATGGTATCTACAAGGAAAAATGTGAACCTATTCCTTGAGGTCTTTATAAAAAAAAAAAAAACTTTTAGCACTTTGCAAGACAGACTTCACTGTGACAGGAAGTAAAGTGATATTTTATTGTTACGAGGTGCGTTCACACCCTCGACCCTTGAGCGAGCAGCTATTTGCACTTTTCCTCATGTTTTACTGGTTTGTAAAACATAAAATAATGCATAAAAGTACTTCGTCTTTTTTTTTTTAAACTTCTACGCTTTCATATTTGAAATATTTTGGGTAAATATACTGCTCTGAGTTTATAGCACTCCTACTGAGAAGTCTTATTTTAACTTTGTTGTCAAAGTACTCCACAGTGTGAAGCCACAAAAAAAAAAGAAACACACACTCACATTTTCAATGTCTGGCAGAAAACGCTGAGGTTTCCACCTCGCGGGACTCGGCTGTGGCGCATTCACAACATTTACCCCCATGTCTCTCGTATTTGTTTGCGCCACTCTTAATTTTCGCTTGAATAAAACTTGCGTCTACTTCAGCGGGTCGCCGGGGTTCGACGCTGATGAGTCACCTTGCCTCTCGTGCCATTTCAGCAATGGCACGAGATTAATTACCCGACAGCAAATTGTTTGTCATACACTGTTTAGTTTTTTTTAGTTTTTTTTTTTAATTAGAAGCCAAGGGGACGGCGGCTGAGATAAACTGGATTCGATTCGCAGGACAAAAGATGTTTTGTTTTTCTTGAAAGAAAAAGAAAGTTTTGAATTTGCTGAATTCATCATTAATTGCCTGAGATGTTTGCTCGCTCTCCACTGCACCGCTGTCATGGCGATCCTTTTTCAGACGTGCATGAGCATCTCCCATCGGGGCTTGTTACCTGCGCCCTCCTGAGTCCTGCTTCCTCTCCCCTCCCCTGCCTGCTGCTGTTTACTCGTGCTGAGCTGCTCCTCTCCTCTCACCCTGGAACATTTTGTCTGTTTTCCAGCTCCAGAAGCCTCTCTGTTGTTTTTTTTATCACTAAGTACCCTTGCAGCGCATCTTCCTTTCCGCTTATCTTGTGCTTCTGTCACAAATATGATTACCGGCCGCCGCAGTTGCTTCCATGAGTTCATATCAAAGCTGCGGCGGTAATAAGCTGCCGATAATTCCACCGAGTCGATCTGGTTAATAAAACTGCTCCGGTAAAGCCGTAGCACCTGGCCTTTGGGGAGATGTGACAGATTCCCTGTAAGTCCAGACAAGTAAAGCCTCTTACCGCTCATACACTCCTGCCTCTTCACCTCACATCTCTAATAACCCGTGAGTTCGTGCGTGTGTGTGTGTGTGTGCGTGTGTATAGGTCTCAAAGCTTTTAGGCTTTCTGCCAGAAGATTGTATCTTTAGGCCCTAGACTTTCCATCTACCTTTTGTTTTTTTTGTTTTTTTGGGGGGTTTTTTTTGCTAATGCAATAGCATTTTAAAAACGTGCGCACAAATGTGTTTTGGTTGTGTTGCAGCGAGGCAGCAGCCCACGCCGTAGCAACACTGGCCGAGGCCACTCTTCAAGGAGGGGGGCAGATCGTGCTGGCGGAGACGGCAGCTGCTGTGGGGGCCCTCGCCGGGGTCCAGGACGCTACAGGTACCGCTTCTCGCCCCTCTGTGTCATCGTATGCATACGACAGGAGTGTTCGTAGGCCTTCGTCTTTTAAAGCCACAGACTCGAATGTAGCTTATTGGAACCAACCGCCGCAAAGTAGTTTGGAAATGTGAAACGAGAGAAAAATTGTCATTTTCACTTTTTTTTTTTTTTTTTTTGAACAACTGAGATCCAAAGACGTTTGACCTTCATTTGTGTTCATGTTTGAAGCGCCACGTGATTTTATTTCGGGTCGTCTGATTAGAGGGAAACGAGTGTAACTTTCCACCACTTCACATTCATGCTGTACTTTCTATCAGTCTGCCACATGAAATCCCATATTTTAGGTCAGAATGGGTGAAGTTTCGCAAATGCTAACCAGTCAATGGCGTTTCCAATTAGCCTTACTACGTCTAAGCTTCACACCAGTGACACTCGCCTTAGTTTTAATCTACTCTGTGCTAATTTAACAGATGGCGTGTTTCATCTGTGTTGCACCTTGTAGTAACACTTCCTGCTTTGAATAATAACGTTATTACAGTGCTAAACAAAAACTAAACGACTCCAGATCCATGAATATAGATCCCTCCTACAAAGCTTGATCCACTCCATCATCAATCCTGGGTTTAATCGCTTCACCAGCTGTCAGCACACACACACACACAGATGTCCTCTTGCTTTTCTGCGTACAGTTCATGCACACGCAGGCACGGCTTCACCTGCTTGTTTAGATTTTTCGAAATGTCTGCTCTTGGATGGACAATTCAGACACATGCAGATGTTTTGAGCCAGCATCGCTCTCGGTGCTGAACGGGGGCGGAGCACTTATAGAAAATCAATCGGTTCGCATTCTTGTCTCAGCTTACTGTTCACGGCCTGCAGAGGTCAAGAAAGCCCATGAGCGAAGCGCGTGCCGTAACGTATACACAACGAGCACAGCTCAAGAAATTACTACAACTAAATTTACAGCAAAGATAAATGGGGCAATTGAAGATGAGCCGGAAGAAACTAAACTAGAGTAAAACAAATGAGTTTATTTTAACCTGGTCTAAGCTGACAGTTGCAGGAGCGATCGCAAGCCGCTGCCATGTCCCGCGCTGATATTCAGGCCTTCTTGTGGCACAGTGACAGCTTGCAGGGAGGAGCAAAAGGCCCACATGTCCGCAGCAAATAATCCCTGCAGGCAGAGACTCAAAACACCAAAACAGCTGGGAATGGGGGAAGCGAGCCGAGGAGGTCCGACTGGTAGAATGCTCAATGAAGTAACACGCAGGGTTCCTACACAATCTGAGGGAGTGTGGAATTTCATTTTATTAGCTTCCAGGGCTGGATAAACATGGGGAAAAAAAAAGACACATCCCTCCGTCCGTCCACTGACCCATTCTGTGCATCTAAATTTATCTTCCAGTCGTCTAAATTTCCTCTTATTCAACTGATATGTCCTTCTTTTCCTCATCTATACATCCAGGGAAATTTTTAGCATAAAAACCGCGTTGTTGACGCCCCAACAACAACAACAAAAAAAAAAACGTCGTCATTTGATAATCAATCATTCCTCTGCTTGGGTTGTTGACGCCGGTTCCGCTCTGCGTTGTTCCCGTCAGGATTGGTCCAGATCCCCGTCAGCATGTACCAGACTGTAGTGACCAGCCTCGCCCAGGGCAACCGGCCGGTTCAGGTGGCGATGGCGCCCGTCGCCACGCGCATAGACAACACGGTCACGCTGGACGGCCAGGCGGTGGAGGTCGTGACCCTGGAGCAGTGACACTGTGGACCTCGGACGGCGTAGAATGCACTGAACAGCCATCTTGGAGACTTTGTTTCTCTTCTGTTTTTTTTTTTGTTTTTTTGTTGTTTTTTTTCCAAGACAACACATTGTGTACGATGTTGAATATATTTTTAAATGTACCACTGCAGGGGAAAGTAAAAATGATTACCAATGCATTGTGTTTACTATGTAAAAGATAAGGCTTTCGTTGTTGGATTTCAATTATCTTCATATTTTTTAAGCTCTGTGATGTTGAGTGTCTAGTATTTATTTCTGTAAAATTAACCCTCACTAAACAAAAAGCAGAAAAAAAAAAGAAAAAAAAACCCGGAAGAAAAGCCACCACAATATCATCACGATCAATTTTGGGCTTGATGTGTACGTTGCTATGTAATGCTAGTCGATTATTTTTTTGTGCCTCAATCAGCGGTCACTCCCCTCGGTTCCTCTCGTTCCCCATCGCTGCTCCTTCACACACTCCCGCATCATTTCCTCACATTAGAGGGGAAAGCTAAATTAAATTACATTGTCTTGTCATGTGCTTGTTTCCGTTTTTTTTTTTTTTCTCATCCCCAAACACGCCAAAGATTGGCAGTCTCAGGATATACATTATGCTGTTGTTTACTGCTGCGTTACTAAACCCGTCTTGTTTTTTTTTTATTATTATTATTATTATTATTATTTATAGTGCATGAAGTTGGAGGCGCAACCTTTAGTATGTCATTTTTAACGTGGATCTCTTGAATCTTCTTGATCGGCGTCCCTTCGCTACATTGCTGGAAGTCAAATTTGGATTAAATGTGACATTTGTGATGCAGATGAACGTTTTGAGCCGCAAAATAAACGACATGTGTCTCCAGAGTGGAAGTCTGAAACAGCTGTAACCTTTACTTTAAACCCCACCGACTCCAGTGAGATGTTTCTCGGTCAAACGCCTCCTCTGCTGATGGGTAAACCTTCCTAACATAGGTTGTGTGTTAATTTATTAATATTAACTAACTAAAGTGACAATGCAATTTGAAATATTTGGGGGTTTATTTAGTACTTTTGACTGTTTCTGTGTCGTCAGAAACTACAGTCAAAGTCTTTTGTTTGTCTCCTCTTTGCAGATCTGTTTCAATTTAGTGACACCGGATGGGTTTTCAGCCTGAACACAAAGTCCAGACTTTGACTAGACCACCTCAAAGCTTCCAGATGTTTTCTTTTTCAGTAAAGAAAGGTGGTAGAGCGTGACGCAGACCCAGACAAACACTCTCCCACCACCATTTTTGTATGACATCCTTTCTCTAAAGAGCAATTAAATTTACACTCCAACATAACAGGAAGCACTTTCGATCACTAAGTAAAGGAGCTTTTAAGCTGGACATTGAATTTTTTTTGTTGTTTAAAGGGAAAATAAGACTGAAATCAAGGGCAGGGCTCCTGGGAATGTCTTTGGCAGGCGGAAGAGAACCCGGATGCGGTCGGCTAACCTGGCCTTGCTTTGAATGAGACCTTCTGGAAGCGGCTTCTCATCTGTTCTGTTCAACAGCTTCATTCAGAGCCCCGCTGGACAATGGATCCAGTCTGAGGTTCCTAGTTTTGTTCCATTAAAAAGGTGAAAAATCTTTTCTTTCTTTTTTTTATTTCCCTGAAGTGGTTTTCTTTAAACGGCGCCGTGTATTCTCGAATCCACAGGTGTGGCTTACGACCCTCCTAAAGGCAACATCTGCGCTCTCCCAGATGGCGAAATCAGGCTTGGGAACAGGAACCGAAAGAGATCCACATTCGCAAAGCAGTTCGGGAGTAACTCTTAACCAGATTCCAGGACATCTGCTCCCAATCCTCAGAGGACGCGACATCCTCTCCCTACAGGATCCGCCGGCAAAGATGGCGATGACAAGTGATCTTTTACCATTTTCAGGGCTCTTCTCCATAATTATCCCATCCAAAGCCCTCAGTGATGTAGCCTCTAGTTGCAGAGTCTCTAATTGAAGACAATAGAAATGGCACAGCCATTAGAGCAATGAACACAATACATTTTAATTACAAGCTTGGGTAAAAGATACTAAGACTGAGGCTGGCAGGCTGATGATTAACTTCACCACCAAATTCATGAAACGTTTTCTTCACAACATCAGGCGGGAGGCTCAACCAAACCCCCACACATCAGTAGGGTCCTGAGGGCATCAATAATAATCCACATTGTTGAAGGTCATACAAATACAGGTCACTTTGGATTCAGTCTTGTAGGCAACCAGCTTCTCTACGTATATGAAACGACAGGACACGTGGAAGAAAAGGAAACCAAAGGTCGTGTTTTATATTCTGTTTAAAACTACTGCGGAAAAGAAATGAAGCCACGTGTACATTCTTTAAACTTTGGTCTTTGTAGAGTTTGACAGTATGGCCTCTGGGAAAAATGTCTAGTGCCTGCAACCCACTTGTCAAGTTCAGTCTGGCGATGCCTAGTCAAATCCATAGAAATCCCACCAGATTTTCACCCAAACATTTGTCTCTTCACTTCTGACATCACTTCCTATACTTCCAAAATCAACTTCCTCATTGTGTCTTTCTTCGTGCAAGGACACGAGGAAAGACGCGTCTCTATTTAAACATTCTCAGACCTCTGAATCAGCAAAAAAATAAATAAAAATCTTTACTTACTATTATTTAACAAGCTTTTTAGTGTTTGCTACTAAGATTAATTCATTTTTGTCTCCTTACACATGGGGGATTTTTACTGCTTTGTAGCATGATGTAGACTTTTAAGTGATTTGTCTGTTCAAATCTGATCCTTGTGAAACAACTGTGTTTTTTTTTGTTTGTTTTGTTTTTGTCTTCAATGTTTTAAATTTTATTCTAGTATAGCCTGTAACAAGTCTGAAGTATATATAAATCAATTTTTCTTTGTAAGTGGAAAAATTATTTTCCACTTATTTAGATTCATGATGCTAATTTAAAATAAGGCAAAAATCTAACAGTTTTTTTCTTCCTGATCAAACTTTGTTCATGTTCTGAGTTTTCGCTGCCCACTTTTTTGTATCTTACTCTTATTGCATCTTTCTTTTTTTCTTTTTCAAATTATGCCACATTTCTGTTCATTTTGAGCTGGAGTGATGCACATGCCACAAAACCCAATAACCCCAATGCTCCTTTCCACTCCACCCCCCACCTTTCCCGCAGTGACAGACAGGGCCTTGATTACATCATAAGCTGCCTGAACCTCCTCTGCTTTAAAGCCTGGGATTTGCTAGCAGGGCCCTTCTGTTGCGGAGCAGAACAGAGAGAGAGAGAGAGAGAGAGAGAGAAGCATACAGGCCCTAATCTATCAGGCGTCATAGTGTGCATCCCACTCTTCCTCCAGATTAAAGCCGAACAAGATTGTGTTCAGACAGATGAAAACATCCTTTATTGGTTATTGTCCTAAACTCTCCCCTGTCGTTTTGGATTGGAACCTTGAAAGTGTGATTCGCACAAGACCAAGTGCATGTCTCCACGTAACATTTTAAGTTTGATATGCAAACCAACTCTGTAGATTAAAGGACTTATTAGCATGTTTTCCTGCAAAAGCCTACCTCCCTCCCTTTCAGTCAGCAGCACCGCCACAAAGTGCTATCAAATCTTTTAGTAGGTGATGCAGCGGCTTTGTGTTTTGTAAGTCCGTGCTAGAAATAAACTTAATGGATAAATGATTGAAATGTAGAGGATATCGAGTGCTACAAACGGCTACCAGTTTAGTTTTAATTATAAAACTTAATGATCAATAAAATATCTTTTTTTAGGTAAACTCCCAGGTCTTCGGTGGGGGCAAACCTGGTGCCCACGGACACCCTGTTGGTGACCTCTGACCTAGACAGAAAAGCTTTGGTTCTCCATCATGAAAGCAATATATGTAGCAGTGAAAGATCCATCCGAAGAGGGGAGCCTCCGCCATTGATCCTTCTTACTTGTCGGATGAAGCTCCAGCCATGACTTTAGTGGCCGCAGCACCGCAGGGGGTCAGGGGGTGCACTGCAGGGTGAGGGGCTGGGTTACTCTTTTTGTCCAGAGTCCTGCAAGCAGACTCTGTAGCCGGGCTTTAATCTCCACTAATCGTTTCTTAATACGTGTGCATCCCAGGCCCTCCACCTCTGCACGCAGGCACACATATTCCACACATATGGATGACATGCTTCTGGCCTGAGCCCCCACTTGCTCAAACAAGAATTAATCTCTTAAAAAAAAAGGAAAAAAAAGTCACTGCTTTGGAACCAGATGAACGCATACTTCCAGTTGTCCCTTATCAAATTGCCTGCGAGTTTCCTAAGATTTGACCTTTTGTGAATTTCAACATGACCGAATAACTGTATGCACTAAATCTTTAATTGGAGTTTTTGCGACCTAAACTGGAAACACTTCACACTTTATTCTTTATACTTGAAATAGTGTAATGTCTAGAAAACTCTCTCTATCTATCTATCTATCTATCTATCTATCTATCTAGATAGATAGATAGATAGATAGATAGATATATGGACTATATGTCTTAGAAGAGTTGTGATACAGCTTTTTCACATTTCCCCCAGTTCACCTCTGATTGGTTGAACCCTTCAAGCTCTAATCAAGCTCTTCTTGAGGACTCCTCTTCCAGAAGCAGGCACTGGTAAAAGCAGTGCTTGGTCCGCGATTCAGTAAGAAAGAACTACAAAATGCACCAAGAGGGTTTGCCCTGACCAAGTCATTGCTATAATTAATGACTATTAATGACCAGCAAATTGTTGACATTGTTTTGTAGAAATCAGTTGTCACTTTGACATTAAAGCCTCACCTGTTTTAAATTTTTTTTTTGTTTTAAATCAGAAAAGCTACATCTTGTTGATCATGACTGACTTGTAAACGCAATAGAAGGGTAAAACATCCAAGGGAGTGAATAGTTTTACATGCACTGTGCATCAATGTGCGAGCTAAGCAGTAAGGTTGAATTGCAATTGCACAGCACAAGTGGAAAAAGTTTGCTTTTGAGATCGACTGACAGACGGACCTGATTGATCCATGAGCCTCAAGCTAAGATACCTTAATCACACTACAAAGTGGAAAGACACGCTTGGAGATCCCGTCTTCCAAACCACATCTCTGTAAGATGGAAAACGTTCAAACGATCTGTGGAAAGGCAATGAAAAATAATGGGATAAAAACGCTGGCATGCTTGCTGATGAAGCATCTTCCGCCTTAAATGCAGCCTAATAGCGGCCGACTCACACCTCCGTCCAACTCCGGTCCAGACACTGCGTAAGGACGAAGATAATCTTATTCCACTAATGCTCTGCAGCCTGCATTAGAACACAGAAGCTCTGTCTCAGCTCGACTCTACCCACCCAGGAAGCTGTGAGTGAGTCAGACCGAGGGAGAAAGGGGCCAGAGAGTTGCTGAAGGTGGTGGTTGGGAGGCGGGGTGGTCTGCGGGGATAGAGGGTGCACTCAAAAATGCAGTGTAACCTGATCTGTTCGGCCCATCTGGAGAAGGCCTGGCATTGACAGGGGCGATCCCACAATGCACTTTGCTGCAGAGAAGATCGTTAGAGGGAAACTGACACAATGGACGCAGTCTTTTTGGAAGAATTTATTACGGACCTTTTTGGGGTGTGCTAAAAAAAGAAAAACAAGTAACTTGAGAGATGAGTCAGCAGGTGCCAGCACACAAACTACACACCGGATGGTTTTGGCTAAGGCATTTTGCCCGCTGAACACAGGATTTCATTTTAGATCATCCCAAATACGTATCTGATCAACCTTAGCACTTACCGACTCTTAGTGGCTCAACCGTTTGCTGAAGTCCAGTGATGACATTCTGGTAGATCAAATATACACCAGGCCTTCAGGCAAACCGTTGACAATACAAATCATATTAGCTAAAGCTCAAGTGTGGGCCATAAAGCAGGATTAATGCAAAGGCAGATAAAGGGTTTTAAATCCCACCATATCCCCCTGTCACCTACATTAGCAGACCCTGACCCAGATATAGAAAGCTCAGAGTAGAGCAGTTTTATTTTGTCTTGATTTGAGCCAGTGCAAGGCAACATCTGAGGGAGAGCCCCTCGCTCTCAACCATTCGTCGTCAACAAGGCTGCATTGAAAGAAGAGGGTAAGACGACACCGCATGGGTTGGCAATTATGCCACAGGAGCTAAGAGAGGAGTCCTCTGATGGCCGCTGGCTGCAAGCAGGAATGGCTGGACATCTGTGCATAAAGTCCACTGCAGCACATCTCGTATCACTGCGCCATCAAAGTCAAAAACCTATCAGGAAAAACTGACTGATGGGCAGAGAAATCCATTATTGTTGTTGCGTTATATCAGCACAAACTACAAGCAATTTGTTTCACCCATTAAACACATGAATGGCCTCAGACAACTTACTGCTATTGAGAGCTCTGCTTATCCATTTTTTTCTAAGAATACGTTAGCTATTTTAGTGCATGTCAAAAAAAAGCGATTGTGGTAAATTCAATCAAGCTATTATTTTCAATCAAGCCATTCCTTAAAGGTTCCTTGAAAGTTATCACTTTTGCACATGACGAACAAAATCTATCTATATCACTCCCATATGGTAATAAATATTACTTTAAGTGGTAAAAAAAATGATGACTCACCTCCGGTCTGCTAAAAATGTGATGGGTCTGCTAGCTAACTGATGTGGAAAGATGAGCTGACGGCTGAATTAAAACACCCATTCAAAGCTTCCTTCAGTTGTTATCTAGACTAAATTTGACTAGTTTTGACTGAATCTCCCCTTGGACTGCCTATAGAAGATGCTAGCTAAAGATTGACATCGAATTCCAGAGGAGTCAAAGTGTTACTTAGCCTGACACAAGCCACCAACGGATCTCCTCATCAAAGTCTTCACAGGGGCGCTCAGTAAAAATTTAGGTAACGTCACACTCCAAAAAGAAATGGGACAGTATGAGAATCTCACAATAGCGTTGAAGAAACATGGTTTAATAGTATTTACATTAAAATTAACATAACAAGCAGCTATAAGTTTGGCTAGTCAGGCTACTTGCTAATTGCTGTAGCTAATTGCTTAACAGGCATTCATTCAAAGTCAGACATATTTGACAAAATCAAATATGTCTGATTTTTTTTTTTTTTAGCTTAACATTGTTAAGCTAACCCTTAACAATGTTAAGGGTTAGCTTATGTGGGGCAATATTTGGGGTAGGAGCAGAGCAACTTAGACTGAAAAACACTCCAGTCATTACAGCACTCTCTTTAGCATCATATTAACAGCATTTTAAACTATAAGAACACTGTGTTGGGATTTTTTAGTGTGTTTTGGAACTTTTTAAAATCTCAATATTCCTTAAAAATTGGTAAGTGACCTGAAGGCAGGTGCTTTTCTTCAGCAGTCAGTGGACAAGAGGCTAGTAGTCTATGGGTACCTGATGGTTAGTGTGCTTTTCATGGGGATATAGTCATGTAAAACAGTGGTTCCCAGCCCTGGTTCTCAGGCCCCGTCCAACATGTTTAAGATGCGTCTTTGTTCCTGCACATATGTTGCATATAACACCTGTTGAGTGCGTGACCTTCTCTGCATGCTATCTAGTTAGTCACCCAGTTAAGTCAGGTGTGTGACAGCAAGGAGACACTTAAAACATTCAGGACAGGGGTGCTTGAGGAACTTTGTTGAGAATTAATGATCTAAAACAGAGACAATACAATATTGGGTAGAATATTTTGATGAATTAACTTCTCATTTTTTACCAGAACATACTGTACACCCCACTAACAGCGATTTTATTGAAAGGTACAAGGTTGTTGTTTTTTTTGGAGTGTTCAGCTCTGACTGCATTCTGTTAAAAAAAAAAGAAACTTTTATTGACCTTTGACTAAAAACTCCATATTAACATAATTGGAAGGTAAGGGATGAATGGATGGACTTGAAACTTTGAGGTATGTTTTGTCTTCTCCTGTGCATACAATGCAATCAATTTGTATGGCAGACTCCAAAGTGCCCACAAACAGATGCAGTGAGCATCAAATTCGCCATGAATTTTCAGAACATTTGTGACAGTGTAGTTGTCTTTTTTTTACTTACATAACATCAAAAATGTGAGGCTTTTTCTTGAATCCAACCATTGCAATTGTATGTGACCTGTCCAGATGCATAACCCGTTGTAGATACGTTCCAGCAGCAGGGTGTGAAAAACGGACGGATGGATGACCTTCGAGACCACGTACCAAAAGCCTAAAATGACCTTCACGGAGTTACTGGAGCTCTGAGGCCAGGGTGTGCAGGGGAGGAACAGAGGCTCACCCCACCCTTCATCACCTTCAGCCACTCACTCACTCACTAAAAATGTAAAAATGTTCCTCAGACTTTAAATCAGCAACAGGACCAGCCCAGGTTGTTGTCTCTTTTAGCTGGCGGACGCTCCCAGACAGTAGTTGGCAAGTCTAGAACCACCGGATCCATCTACCTCACCAGTGTGAGTTCTACCATTGCCAAACACCACCTGAGAGCTGCCGGGACTCTGAACCCATAGAAGCCAAAAAGACAAAGACAAAATCACACGAAGACAGTTTGCTATGGAGCTACAGATGCACATGGGTGGAAAAAAAAAAAAAAAACATGTCTGATTTTTTCTTTGATTTGGGGAGAGTCCTCTTGGGTGTTGGCTTCCATTACAACATTCTCATAAAATGGGTCCATTTCCCCCCCGAGGAATATAAACGAGAGTTAAGCAACCAAACAAATCAAACTGGATGGTGAAAGCATTCCAATCCGCAGCCGAGCAAATTCGTTGGAAATCTGTCTTGTCCTATATTGGCACTACACATAATTGCTCAAAGTATATATACAGAAGCAAAAATGTGCTAGTGCCAAAATGGGCAAAGAAGAAGAGTGGCTTGGGTATCCAAGGGCAAAGCAGCTGTTGTCACAGAGACACACAGATGAAAAGATGAACGTGTCGCAATACGGCCCGTGCACCAGAACGTTACATCACTTTCCCCATCCCACCCACGAACGACAGAAAAGCACAGCAGCAGAAAGTAAGCTGAGAAGAAAGTGGTTCTTTCTCTGCTCTGTTTATGGCCCTATGGTAATTCACTGATAGCGAGCTCTCACAGTGAATTCTACCAGTGCCATACACAGAACAGGAGTCGTTATCAGCACCCAAAACGCCCTACGGATCGGCTGGTTAGCGAGTCTGGGCGAGGACACTAAGACCAGCGGAGCAAAGCTACGCGCCACATAGACCACCACAGACAGGCCTCCGGTGAGCGGAGGAGAAACAGCAGCCTAGAAAGCGAAAGTGCCAGGAAAGAAGTTATGCCACGAAGGTGGAGGGGATACGCAGTGGTTCGTAGCAGTGACGCAGCTTGTAACTCGGATGTGCTGCAGTGCGGTGGACTGACCCAGACATTGAGTAACAGGTCAAAGACTACTGTGTCTGGACTAAATATAAGTCCAGCCAATCCCGAGGGCGCACAAACACCCTCGACTAGCTGTTTACGGCTAATCACCTGCGTTGCCATCTTTAGATTTTGAGGAAATCAGGGGTTATAATTAACCAATCAGGTAGAAAACTATTCTTAAAACAAATGTAAACAGGGCACATCTGAATGGGTACATTGTGCAATGTAGCCACAAGAAGCTCAAATTTAGAGTTGTACCTATTGGACTTCATTGGTGAGACTTTTTTTAAGGTTTGAGATGAAAAAATGTGTGGCAGGTGCATTGATTAGGGTAGTAATTTTGAATCCAACAGCAACAAAAAAATAGGGAGCTACCCACATTTATGCGTATTTACCCAATTTTTATTAACCTACAAAAAAAATGCAACAAAGTACCTGCTCTTGGTTGATGCGGTTATTGCAAATACATTTGTACATTTTCAATTTTTCAATGTTAGAGCAGAGGATCTGATTTCTGGCTGGCTGACTGGTGCAGCTCGACTAAAATCTAACCGGTGCATCATAAAGAAAAAACAAAAGGCCAATCTTGCAAAAATGAAAAATATTTTGACAAGTCAAAATGACAAACAAATGATCATTTGATTAAAATGATGAGGCCAAACAAATAACCAAACGTAGCTGTGAAAACATTAAAAAAATCAGAGCAAATAGAGTACTACAAAAGTACATATTCACACAGCCATGTTAGACAAAAGGTTTACCCCAGGAGTTAATCTCTTAACATCCTGACCACATCCACAGCATGTCCAGAGACAGTCACCTTTAACATGACCTCTGCAGATTAGGGTCGTTTTACTTTCCAGCCAATACTCTTCTGGGAATGACATCTTTACAGATTTTGAGAGAAAATTAACGTCAGCCTTAAACTCAGTTGTGTAGATTAGCTTTTCAATTAACTGGCACACACAAGTTAGCTCCCTCACCAACTCAAATGAGCCCACAAAACATAACAGAGCAAACGTCTTACGAGAACCCGAACAAATTTGGTTGTGGAAAATGCGATTCGTAAAGCGGACGCAACAACGACCTAACAGCAAATGACTGACCTTGACTCTGTTGTGTACAGCATCCCTCTGCTACAGATAATCCGAGAGGAATGAGCTTTCTCAGTCCCTCAGCCCCCCGTCCTGCCGTGCCAGGGCCCGTGCAGAAGTCGCCCCACCCTTGGTTCGGCCATTAGCTTCCCTGCACTGTGGGGCCCCGCAGTGCAACGGAGCTCCCATTGATTCTCAGCGATCAAACCATGTACTAAGTGATTCCTCAGACGCCCAAATGGCTTCCTGAGCAAGACTCTCAATACCATTTCCTGGAGAAATCAATACCACTAAAAAGCCAAGTCGGGCAAAAATAAATAAATAAAACAGAAGAAACACTGTCTCCTTCTTACTCATTCTAGGATGATATTTTTTTTTCTAGTCATGCTTTTTAAAAAAAAAAACACTGGAAGACTTTAAAACTCAAGGATGTAAAGTGGAGAAAATGTTGTTTTTGACAGAAAACTGCAGCTTTTAATTTTTAAATTCTCTCACTGAGAAAATACGCCTGGACTTTAAAGTGTTTATCATTATCGAGGCCAGCAGATAAATAATACACCAAACAGCAAAACCACTTTGGTGGACTGAGGTGTTTTTAAGTATTTAACGGGCTTACATTTTCGACCTGATCATTTTTTTTAAAATACAAATTACTCAAACTGAAATGTAATTGGGAATTTCATGTAAGACACTGCTCGTTTCTTCTAATTATAAGGTTGTAATAATTATAAGAGAACATATTCAATCCAACTAATTAAGCTGACAAAAAAAATCAGCTTGTTTTATGTCATGACGAAAATAAGTCATGACTTCTGTAAAATATTCAAAGGATGCTAAAATTATAATTCGACATTATGTGCAACACATTATGTCCTTTTGTCTGCTGGCCTTAAATCAACAACATGAGAGCTGCAACCTCCCCCTCCCCTCATCCCACAGTTAATCGCATTTGTCCCAGTAGGAACCTACAAGTCCTCAACTTCACGGTTATTTCAGGAGGATTTAGAGGTTCTCTAAGACCTGAGATCTCAGTTCACCATCAGCTATGCAACAACAGTCTCGAAAACAACTTGGATCATTTTGGTCACAAACCGAGTTTTGATGTTGCTGCTTACATTTTCAGACATGATGAGGATGTTTTTTCTTTTTTTCTCTTTTGTGGTTTATATTTTTGACAACATTCCAATAATAATAATAATAATAATAATAATAATAATAATATTTAAAAATGATTTCCTAAAGTGGGAATAAACTGTGAAGTCCTTAAAGTTGTACAGTCACAAAATGAATCCTGGACCAGTCAGTATTCTCCATTTAAACGCATAGAAAAGCAGGTGCAACACGGTGAAGACAGCAGAGCAGCAGCCTTGAGAGCCCGCACGAACAGCGCCAAAAAAACACATTAGAGAAAAGCACTGTTTGGTTCTCAAAGAAGAAATACGATGGAGAACTGCATTTCTGAATCTTCGCGCTTGACTCGATCTTGACTATATATTTTTTAATGTCAAAAAATAGTCCCATCTCTTATTGGGTCTGCAATCAATTGAATATATAGCAGTAAATTCAGTTGTATTTTTAAGCTATTTAAAGCCGCATACAATATGTTTTATATGGATTTTGTTTTTAGATTAATCACTCAGAAGCTTTAACTAAATGAATTCAAGCTTTAAAAAAAAGAAAGAAAGAAAAAGAAAAAAAAGCCCTGATTTCACATTTATCCCTTGCTAGAGTATTAATTCGCGTCGTACCTTTGAATCTCTTGCAGCTGATCGGCACATCTTACACACTAAAGTCGCTCACTTTCATCGCAAACCTATCATTACGCCTCAAAGCTTTTTGCTCCGGGTTTCAAGCCGAGTTGGTACTTGCTGATGGTGACACAAGCCTCCGCGCCGCAGCTCTGCAGGATCACAATGAGACAAAAGAAATCCAAACGCAGTCCTGAACTTCCTGAGTATCAAATGTCAAATTCAGCCCTCTGGACTCCTCTCCTCCTCTCCTTCTCTCCTCCTCTCCCACCGCCTACCTCCCTTTTTTTTCCTTTTTTACCTGCGCGTCCAGAGCTGCTCGCTCTCGCAGGAAGAAGGAGAAAGGTGCACCTATTTAAAGGCGCAGGCACACACAGGAGCGACTCAAGCTCCAAGTCCAACGTAAAACTTAACAAGCGTTTAGATCCCGTCTTCTTCGGTGGTTTTTCGGTCGAAATGGATGAGGATGAGCGCTGACCTGCACTGAGCGAAAACAAAAAAAAAAAACAACCCAAAAACAAAACAGACTTTGAAAACAAAGAGTGTGAGAATTATTGCTGTGGCTTTTTGTTAAAGACAGGGCCCAAGCAGCTTCCATTGAGTCTCCCTTCGCCTGCTGGACTTCAAACAGGCTGAGCGGATGAGGATTGGTTTAGTCTTTGCGGATTAAACGCTTTTGCAGCAAAATGATTTGGAGCAACCCCCTCCAAACTCAACCCCCCACCTCCACCTGTCCTGGGCAGTATCTTGAATATATATACATATATATTTTTTAATGGACAGATATTATTTTTCAGTGATGCGTTATGATCCATTTTTATTTAAACCTTTTAGTTTTTTTTTTTTTTAATCTGGACAGGAATATATTCCAACTGTTTCATCCATTTAAAAAAAAAAACAGACAGTAGAAACCCATCTGTTCTGCTGCACTATGACAATCCGTGCGACGATTTCAACGCAATTTTATTCAAATTGCACGTTTTGAAAAACAGCAGCACTGAATGCTTTTATCATAAATGACAAACCACTAACAGGCCGAAAGCATGGAGAGGCCTGCAGGCCTGGGCTTTATGCAATCTATAGATTACTAGTGCTATACCTTCACAACAGTTTAAAAAAATAAATTAATAATACTAATACTAATAATAATAATAATAATAATAATAATAATAATAAATTTTGTTCTTTAGAGAACCACATACAGCATCTTTCCTTTTCATGAACTGGAAGTAGAGCTGCAAAGTGGAAGCATAAAAAATACACTAAAACATAAGAGGAGCTGTTCAAGAAAGACAGGAACTTCAATCACAGAAGCTAACACAAGATAAACATTAGCTAGATGTTAAATACTTAAACCCTTATACTTGAACCAAAACACAATTTATCATCGATAAAAGGCTAGACCTTTCCACCAAGGCAGTGTTAGGAACACTTTTAACAGCATAACTATTGAGAACAGTGCCTGTTTCGCTATGGAAATATTTGACCTTATTTCTGAATTGAGTCTAGTTCAATAAGTACAGTAGGGTGATATTGGAAGATTTGACTTCCTATAAATTGGAAGAGATCCATCCTGAAGACTCCTGCAAGAGGAATCTGGTTCTGCTGTAAAGTGTAATGCAGCATAGCATGCTGAGTTCAGTCCATTTTTATTGAGAAAATGTAACATGGATATAAATAATATGATTAGAGAAAGGATATGTGGACATGTCTTAAGGAAAAAAGGGAACACCTTTTCAAATAATAATAATAATAACAATAACGTTTAGCTATAAGCTTTTCGAATACCTGAGGATAATTTCCCCACCTCCTCAGAATAGACTTTACATCAACCAGAGTGATAAAAGAAGATAAATCTTAACAGGTCAGCATCTGATGCAATGGTGCTGCAAATGATCATGTCATCAGCATGTAAATACATTCTAGTGATTTCTAGATTACAGCTCATGTTAAGCTAATAGAAGCTTTATTACACGGTTTTATATGCAATGTAATTCTGTATTACCAGCTGGGAACTTCAAACTCCACTTCAGAGTGTACACAGACCACATTAGGAGTTCCTATCCCCATTTGTTTGTAAAATAAAGAAATAAATAAAATTTAAAAATAAATAAGAAGAAGAATAAAATGGCACCGAGAACAGATCCCTGAGGAACACCAGTAGATATTTTAAGTGGAGCGTTTGTCTGACATCTGAAGTTCTGTCAGACAAATAATTTCTACAGCAAAGACATCATTTCTGGTTAATTCATGAGAATAAAACACCCAAGACTTACACGTTTTAGCTAATCCCCCCTCATCCTCATCCACACAGGATTAGTTTTAGTCGGCTGCTGCTGCTGTTGCTGCTGCTGCAGTTCTCGCTTCGAGATGCTGCGAGATCAAATGACCACGTCCAGATGGCTAATGATTATCAAGCACTGCATTTAAAGCTCCCACTCCCCTGCAGATTGCGTAACACTTCCTTGTCCGGGAACAGCGAGGGAAAGCAGGGGGAAAAAAAATACCTCTGCTGCGACGCCAGAACTGTGCCAGCGTATTTCTTTTTCGTTCGTTTTTGTTTTACAACCCGATTTATAATAATGTCGCCAGAGCCTTCAGGTAAAGTTCATACGACCTGGTGATGGAGGGCCAGAGCTGCATCTCTGGGCCTTCACACGGCCTCTGCTCCGCCTCATCCTCCTCCTCCTTGGTTTTACGCAGCAGTGCGCACACGTGGTGCGCCCGCTTTGCTTTTGGATGCTCAATATATGCGGCGGAGCGCTGGCCACGCTCCTCTCCGATGGGCAGTGAGAGTCCATTTACCTGCTGTTGATAATCAGATAACCGGGCGCACAAAACCCGTCTAATATTTAGAGGTGATGCGGCCGGCTTGGGTTACACTCCATTCAGAGCGAATAGCGACGGTGAAATCAATCCTGACCGCCGCCGCTCAGCAGGAACCCCTTCAAAAAAAAAAAAAAAAAAAAAAAAAAGAGAGAAAGAAAGAAAAAAAGCCTTGACGTGGTTTCCACCTGCTGAAACCCGAACCGCGGATCCGCCGTGTGTGTGTGTGTAAAGGAGAGGAGCTTTCTGAATATTTTAAAAAACCTCATTCGGTTCCTTTTCGTGACGGAACCCGATGAGATCGGATGATGGAGGCAGGAGGCACGCTGGAGGAAACAATGATGCTACGAGAATTAGTCACTGAAAGGGAATATTTCAATAACCTGGGCACTGATGAGGCAAGGGAATGGCACCATCAAAAAGAAAAGAAAAAAAAGAGAGAAAAAGACAGAAAAGATAAAAGTGAGCGGCACACAGTGACCGTCACCTGGTTGAATAAAAAAAAATGAAGCAGCAGATGCATAAATGTAAATAAAACAAATAAGCTACGATAACAGTGATGATAAGTACAATCGAATCAAAAATTTATATATAAACACATTCATGTAAATAGGTAAAGCCGTGATAAACTTGAGCTGGAGAACATTTTCAAACAAATACAGTAAAACACAACCGAAAATAACTATAATTAATTCATTCATTTAAAAAAAAAGTGTTAAGAGCATTTTCTAAAATGGGTGTCATACGTTAAATTCAACATACCAAATATTTCGCAGCATATTTATCTGATTAATATTTCTCAGACCAATTCGTTATACATGTAAGGCTATTAAATGTACATGTATTTATTTATTTTTATTTTCGTTTGGGAAACAGTTGTGCCAGGTTTGCTTTTGGTTTCTCCTTCTTTCAGCCGCAGTTAGCTTCGAGTTGTTCTGTGTGTGTGTGTTGTTTATTTATTTATTTATTTATTTATTTATTTATTTATTTATTTTTTGCGTGTTAATCAGTAGTTTATGTATTAGTAAAGACCCGGCGATCATTGTACTACTTGCTGCTGTTGCAACCCCAGACATCAGTTACGGGTCTGAAACAGAGCTTGTAACCCGAGAGAACCAATCGTCTGCCACCAAACTCCATCCTGAGGAACCCAACACCTAGAACACACTGATGAGAGTTTCCTCTGATTGGTTGATGAGCTCCCGGCTTCCCAGCATGACGTTGTACGTGACCATTGTATTTGTATGCGCATTGTAGGAATTACTGAAAGAGACAACGTGGAATCAGCAGGGGGGTCTATTTTATGAGTGGGATACAACTTAATCTTTCAGTGCGGAGACTCGAGGTTCACTTCCTGCTAAAAGCTTTGTTCTGGAAAATGCTCGAGACAACAGCGATTGATCATGCCTCGCAGCAGACGGCTCGTGAGCTCTAATGTGGAGCCTGCGGGCTTCGTAATGCCTTAAAAGGCCACAGTGGCGCAGGACACCTGACCACCTCGTCTCTGCGCGGGCCAATCGGATGGCTGCTGAAAAGGCTTTTGGGATTACGTCAGCGGGTCTCGAGCAACGCACTGCGGATAAAACAGACGCTTTAAATATTTCATTGAGGTTCTCAGGTTGCTGGACTTCTGGAGGTCAGGGCGGGTGGGGGGAGCGCAGAAGAGACGGGCCCCATTGTCCCCTCCTTCCTCTCCACCCAATAACCTCCTTCTAATGCGGAATTAAAGGGAAGTTTGGTTGAAATTGACAGTGATAGACCATCACAAAGTGATGCATGAATGTGAAGTGAAAGGAAATTGGGAACCGGTTGTGCAGAAGTGTTTATCCCTCTTTATTTATTTATTTTTTTAACACCTTAATGTATAAATCAGAATTAGAAAAATGTATAGAGCCCTCCAATTTTAACTTCATGTCAGTACGATTCCAGCTCTTAAAGGCAATTAGTGGGGAAAACAAACAAACAAGCAAAAAAAACTTCATTAAAACCAAAGAACCCAGCAGCAGACTGGTTAAGATTTTTGGAGAATTTTAAAGCAGAGTTACCTTCTAAAACATCCGACACTGACCACATCTCCATGGAGATGCATGGTAGTGGCAACATCATGCTGTGGCGATATATATATATATATATTTTTCAAAAATAGATATCTTTTAAACCAAAAATGTTTTTCTTTAAGCCCATTTTAATTCTTTTCGTGTTCCACTATGTAAAACCTCCCCTAAAATTCTGTGCAGCGTCCGACCTGTCAACGATTCTAAATTTAAGAAGCCATTTCCACATTTTAGTCAGTTTTCAGCTTCAGTTGCGCTTTAATTATTTGGCGGTTATTATGTCAGACGGGAGAGAGATTCCATCTTTTGGCTTTGCAGCAGTGATAAAGACAAACAGGAAGAGAGGACAGATTGCTGCGTGACAGAATACATTTTTCAGAGGAGAGCGGATTGAACAGCCTTATGTCAGAGCATTTATCCCCCCCTGCTGTGATTATACAGAGAGCCGGTGGGGAGTTTCAGCTGAGGGGCAGCGGAACGGACAATAAGCTAGCGCCCTCGTCTGGTCCACTGGTTAAACAGCACGCAGCGACCGTCATATTTTCAGGGTACGCAACAAATTAGGGAATTACTCCAGTCCAAGTAGTTCATTTACCATGGAATAAAAAAACGAAGCTAAACCTCAGGAGATGTTCATGAACCACCTACATTTCAGTTAACAGCAACGGAAACTAATGTGCTCCATCAGTTTCACAGCACCGACAGGAAGCACGTCTCACTCTGGACATTTTTGCACCAACCACTGAGCGAGGCCACACTGACACCTAGTGGAATAAAGTGGGAAGCAAAAAAAACTTCCATTTGAACTTGAAATGTGGGTCATTATCTACTAAAATAACCAATTAAAATGTCGTTTTGAAACAATAATTTTTGAATAGACTAAAGCAAAAAAAATAAATTTTTATCCATGAAATAATTTTTATCCAAGATAATAAATATAAATGTAATGAAGTTCTCACTTCTTAATCTTTATTTTGCTGGATAGATGCAATATTTTCTGACTTTTAAGAGAACAAAACAAATGCATCTTTTATGGCAGTTTTAACTATAGGAGTTACCAAGCGTACAAAAGAAATCAGCATCACACGGAAGCGCGTATACATATTCAATGTTTTATTAAAAAAAGAAGTTATAACAGTTTATTTTATACACAACTATTTATGAGATTATAAGCCTGTTAACAGAGGGCATTTGTCTTTTTGACAAGCATGCCCACTTCACAATGGGGGAGGGAGGGAAAAAAAAAAAAAGGGAAAGTAAGATGAACAAATTAAGACCAGGATGAACTTCTTGAAACAGATTAAAACATAAAACCTTCTGCCTTTTTAAACGCTGCAAGTATCACACAATAGGTACCAAATACATAGTTTTTTTTCCCCCCTTCAAACTTACATGTTCAACGCAGTGTGTGCTTGATAAAAAGGGCCTGATGATGGTAGGAGTGCCTGGAAGGGGTTAGAAAATCCACACAAGCACCAGAAACTGAGTGAAGGTGTGCACTGAGAAGCATGCAACTGCTAAAAGGAGACACAGTCAACACAGCGGAGGGAGAAAGAGGGAGAGAGAGAGAGAGAGAGAGAGGCGGGATCCTTTTGTGCAGACGACTCTTCGGTTGTGCTAACAAAGAGTGGGGGCTTTTGAAGTTTGGCTTAAGCTCCTCGTCGTTTTATCCAACAATGTGCGCAGGCGAGCACAGATTACGGTCCCCAACAACCAAGAAGCTCCAAGATGGGAACCAACATCAGGTCAAAACTAGACGCCTCAACGCTCAGCGGATGCAAAGTGCCAGAAAAGTTGAAGTCATTTCTCGTATTTGGGTAAGTCGACCTTATTTTCACGATTCTTTTCTGGAAACACGCCAACCTCGGCGCTCTCCGGTACAGCAATATCTCTGAAGTAGAGATGCATCCATCAGGCTTTTCCCAGCCACTAAAAATGACCTCCGAGGACAAAAAAAAAGTGTTGCAAATTGTTTGACAGACATGTTAGTTTTTGAATCCAACACAAAAAAATGAAAAAAATTACAAGATTATCCTCATGGATGTGTCAATGAATGTGACCCCAAGTTTGGTCTGATTTCAGTTAAACTTAAATAAATGCACCGATGCATTTTTATGACAAAAATGTTCAGTCTTAATTTTAGGAATTTAATTAGGAGGAGGGATTTCAGTATTTGACAATGAGAGAATGACCAAAAGGAAACTT
This sequence comes from Poecilia formosa, assembly GCF_000485575.1. Taxonomy (NCBI): domain Eukaryota; kingdom Metazoa; phylum Chordata; class Actinopteri; order Cyprinodontiformes; family Poeciliidae; genus Poecilia; species Poecilia formosa. The sequence goes on from NW_006800098.1 coordinate 670,087, forward strand.
GCGGATTCCAATTTCTGGTTCACTGACTGGTGCATTTCCACTCTAGATGGTTTTAAAAGTATCTTTAAAAAAAAAAAAGAAAAAAAAAAGATGTTTGCCTGATAAATCAGCTCGTATATAAAAAATATATTTTCCTAGGATGGCCAAGCCAAGTGTCACAAGCAGTACGTAAACTAGAAGGGAACACGTGGAACATCTTGAAAAGGAAAGCTTTCACCAAAAGTCACACAGCTGCAGGTGAGAGAAATTAAAACATCTTAAAAAAATAAAATAAAAAATTTCTGTTACAAACCGAAAACAAAAGGGATGCCTCTGCATTCGAACGAGTGGATGTCCAAGAGCACAAAAACAGTCCGACAGAAGAAAGACCCGAGCCACATTTCTGCTTTCTGTACAAGTCATATCTGTCACAACCTCTACAGCTCAAAAAAATAAAACCTGCCTGGTGTGAAATCGCTGTACAAGCTCGAGCGGGTGCGTCTATACGGTTAGATGAGAGAGTGAAAATTCCCCATGACTAAAGGAACCTAATTTGTAGGTGTACCAAATGACAAATCTATCTATCCTGACGTAAAAAAAAAAAAAAAAACACAGCTCAACAATTCCTGCATGATTTCCAG